>NW_027282352.1:0-65285 GCF_046629955.1 Centroberyx affinis | reverse complement strand
GAACGGATATGAATGATTTTGTCTGTGCGTGTGTGTGTGTGTGTGTGTGTGGGTGGGTGCAAGGAGTTTGTTGCATAGGGGTGGTGCAGAGAAGCTCAGCTGATGAAGTGTATCTGAATGTGAGCATTTTGGCTCATAGGTGAATAAGACATGTAAAAGAAAATGTTTCTGCTTAATCGTCGTGACGTTAAAGTAATTTATACAAAAAATTCAGATTCACATTATCTTTATTGTTCCACCGGGGGGAAAATTTGGTCGCAGCTAAGATTAAAAACAACAGAAAACACAGAACCACATCATACTGACATAGTTCCCGGGACAAAATGAACACAACTTGCCTGGGAGGTGTTGTATTATTCACAAATGAATATTGTACACTGTGGGTGTAAGCCTGAAACTGTCCCAATAGAGGCCAGATCACGCGACCATCTGCAACATCCCATCTGGGATAGTCTATCCTAAATGTTGATTTGGCCCAAAAAAAACGATCACTTTCTAAACCTAGCGCGCTTTGCCAAAGGGAACAGTTGCCAAAACAGGGGGCGGGGGGGGGGACTTCGCACAGTTGTCGCTAACTAATTATAAAACATCATCATTAGGAAAGACCGGGACGCCAGAGCGGGATTAGCATCAGACAGCCAGGAGAACATTTGTCTGAAGGAGTGTGGAGCAGTGACTGTCCTGTTGTTTGTGATATTTTCCAATCAAAACAAGACAATCCATATCTTCTCTATCAAAGAGTGCATTATCAAAACCAGCTGTATGTTAATCTACATCGTCGAACCTATGGTTACCCTTACTCTGACTGAATTAGCATTTATATTGGACAACTTCCTTTCATGTGCGCGAGGGTGGCTGGGCAGCAAAGAGCAATGGACACAAAAAAAGAAAAATGGAATCTGCACACACAGTCGCGAGGTTTTCCAGCGCTTTGGTTTGACTGTCAGAGACGAAACCCTGAACGGTTAGTAGGCCAGGAGCCAACCTCTGGACGGGGGACCAACGTGGCCTCGACGATGCCAGTTCTCACTTGAACACTTACGGGGGCCAGGTCCCAGCAGCTGGCGAGGCCTCTAACAGGGGCAAAGACTGTTGACAGCGAGTCAAAGTGACAGACAGATCACACTTTACATCAGCGGCGGTCCCAATCCGCAGAGCGCCAGCCCCCCCTTACTCGCGCGAGCACCTTTCCTTCGCTTTCACTCCGGTTTCATCACCCCCGTGTTCCCCCCCCCCCCCCCCCTCGCCTCACCTAAACTCACCCCTCACCCCCCGTCCCTCACCCTCTACCCCTCTTCCCGCAAAAACACGCGGCGGGGGGGGTGGGGGGGTGCAGAGGGCTCGTTCAAGAAAGAACAACACATTACAGCGATGCTCAAACGTTCATGAATGTACAAATAGTGAGACCCCCTGGGGGCGGCGTTCTATTGATTGCACGGATCAATGCCTTTTATTTCTTTTGTGTTTAAAAAGCAGTATGAGGTATACACAGTAGGTGGGGGACTAATTAAACGTCCCAACAAAGAGATCCTGGACTGATCAGTGCAGCCGCAGCCTCTGGCCATGAATACTTGATCTGGAATAGTTTGTATTCATAAAATCATCCTAATGACCTCAGCTGACTCCACTCTGCAGTAATGGGAGCCTCTGAGTGTTGGATTTACTTTGAGCTTTTGCTTGTGTGTATGTGTGCGCGTGTGTGTGTCAGTGTACAGTATATGCTTGTGTATGCGCATGCAGCGCAAAAAACATCCATCTTAAGTTAGCAAATCATTTAATCTAGTCCCATTCCCCTGATTGAGTTTTATAATCTTACTTTTTACTTGCAACATGGGAAAGTTCTGCCAGTAAGATGACGTAGTTACAGTTTGTTTTTCGGCGCAAAACAACTCATTTCCAGAATTCTCCGCGGTCAAATGTCATTTTCTTTCTTTTCTGCCTTGTTTCCCGATTTTAACGCTCGATTCTTGTTTCTAGCTTCCCGAAACTACTGGAACTGCACTGGAAACAAGTGGAATTATCTCACCCCCGCTGGCACAAATACAGTTTTAAGGATGAATATGAGTGTGCGTGCGAGTGTGTATTTGTGTGTGTGTGTGTGTGCTTGTCAGTTTGTATCTTTACAGGCGTCTCTAGCGCTAGCGTGATCAACACGTCAGCCAATGGGACGTCCCAGCCACACCTGGTCAGCCCCAGTGTGTACACACCCCAGCAGCACAGATCCGGGCGGCTGATTCACACCCGGGGATGACGAGTATCTGGAGCGGCTGTCATTTCAGCGATGACGACGAAGATGATCCTCACGGTGCCGGGGACTCTTCTTCCGACCAGGACGCGCGTTTAGCGTTTGATTAACGAGTGACAGATAGAGAGAGAGAGAGAGAGAGAGAGAGAGAGAGAGAGAGAGATCGCCTCCGCTGCCTCCTCCCGCCCACTGTCTTTCCATTCATCTCACCCTCCCTCCCTCTCTCCCTTTTCTCCAGCAGTAGGGAAACTGGGGATGTGAACACGCACCTCTTTGCCAAGCCTCACAGCTCCCCTGGCACCACGCTGCAATATAACACCTTCCAGTCCCTCCTCCCTCCCTCCCTCCGTTCCTCCCCTCCTCTTTTCCTCTCTCAGCACGGCAGAGAGGCTGCACGGATGATTTTACAGGCGCTAACTCCGCATGCGGTCCGACCTATGTGGGTTCGGGAAGGGCCGATACTGATAAAAAAATGATAAGGATTCTGTATTTTCAGTGTTTCTTCTGTACAATTTGAGTGGGAAAAGCCTCTGAAACAGCATCCAGACCATCACGGGACACTAAAACTCCCCGTTGAAAGCTAATGAAATTCTTTAGCAGCTCCTTAAGGCCGGGAGAGGCAGGTTTCACTGCAGGTTTTACAGATTTTCGAGTAAAATCCTCCATCCACATCACACTGGAATGATCTCTGGTCAACTATCTGATATAAAAATAACAGTAAAATTAAATTCATTAGCTGGGGGTCAGAGAGGAACCTCCATCATATCAGAGGTGGACGAATATCGGCTTGATATATCAGTCTCACCCAGAACTCTACATGCCAGCAGCCTCTCTGACAGGATGTGCTCTCTCTCTCTCTCTCTCTCTCCCCCTCTCTTTTTCTCTTATTCTCTCTCTCGCCCTAGCACCTCGCCAGCTGCCTCCAACACGGTAATGACAGTTTTATCAGTTTGACCACGTTTGCCATCTCCAGGGCTGGGCTCCTCTCCAGCCCTGTCTGCTCGGCGCGCTCAGCCCCGCCGAGGTAAGAACCCAGACGACTAACAAGAGCCCCTTGTATATCCATTATGCAGATCCACCACCGCGCCGTATATATATGCGCCGAAGGCCGTCCAGCTTTAACATATGGAATCCGCCTGCCAACACCTATTTCACAAACACTTAGTCCCGTCCAACTCCAGCCTGACTGTTATGTGTTTTGGGCCCTGGAAGCTTGTGGGAGATTTAAAATAAAATAATAAATCACCATATAAATCATCCAAATGAAAAGGCACATTGAGCAGCGGCACCTGATTCGTTTTCAAGAAGACTTCGAAAATAAGAGAGGGATGTGACTGCATTGCGTCACTTTTGTTGCTTTAAAACCCCACTGTAAACATTTTACACTGAAACGCCGAGGTCGGACACCAAGTATAGTTCGGGTCAATAAAGCCTGAACTCTAATACTGTGTCATTATGTCGCGAAGCCGCCGTTAGATCCGCACCAGCGTTCACGCCGCAGCAGCTAAATCTGACTCCCCTCCCGACCTAAAGATAGACTCCGGCTCTTTTTATAGCGGGCCGAGCTGCAGAATTGCATATTCTATTTCAGACGGGGGCCCGGGCTCGCATCATTGTTTGTTTAAGCAGGCTAACCTTCCCCCGTGTATTTATAGGTGCCGAGGCCAGGGGAGAGAGACCGCAGTAGCTCCATAAATAAGCCTGCCCGGGCCTCCGGCGAGCCTCGCGACCAACAAAAGCCCAGTCATTTCACAGGCCATTTACCTGGAGCCCGCGCGCGCAAGGGGGAGAGAGAGGCCGGGGCCCGGGCCCTCCGAGGCGATGGGGAGGGTCGCGGAGAGAGAGGCTCTGAGGGGCGAGTCGACCCTGGAGGGAGGGAGGGGGGGAGATTAATAATAAATATCTGTTTTCTGCGAGCGGAGCCTATGAAAATGCGATGGGAGTTTATGGAAAATAACTAAACGCGATGCAGCCGCATCTGAGGTGGCGGGCCGAGCTTGAGGTGGACCCTCGTATCTTTCATCCCCCCTTCCCTCCGCTTTCATCCACATTGGCTGCCGCTCCCTCTCTCTCTCCCTCTCTCTCTCCCTCTCTCTCTATCAGTCTTCCTCTGAACTTTTGCCCCCCCCCCCCCCCCCCCCAGATCCATGTTGGAACCTCACCCGAATGCCCTCTGGCTCTTAAAAATAGATGAAGCAAAAAAACATCACACACACACAAAATCTCCCCCCCTTCTCCCCCATGACGTCATCAGTCAACAGAGTGTGTGTGTGTGTGTGTGTAACTGCCAGTGCTTATCTCTCCCTCCACAGACTCTGTGCAGAAAAGCCAGTCGGTGTCGGCGGAGGCCTCAGCCAGCTCCGCAGCCTCTCTCTCTCTCTCTCTCTGGCAGCCGGTTCCTCGCTCCGCCGAGGAAACCTGCCCCCCCCCCCCCCCCGCAACACAAACAAACCCATCAGCCGCGTCAACGCGTTTTTTGCTAATCCCGGTTGCCTCCCTGCGAGGTACAGTAGCGCGGCGACACCCACGCGGCTTTGGCAAATGGATGCCCCCACCCCCCCCACCCCTCGCCCTCCCCGCCTCTTGGCTTTTTAATGTGGCTTTTTTCCAGCGCGATGAAATATTCAGGAGCATTGTTTCGCAGGGGGGGCCCATTCGGCGGCAGGCATTTGTCCTAAATATTGCCGCGCTCATTTGCTGGGCGGCGACAGTGATGATTCCATAAAGCACGCGAATGGAGAGAGTTGTCACGCGTTATGTGGCTGAACACTGAAGGCTCATGATCTTAAATCAGAGGGGGGGGGGAGCGGGAGCCGACTGGCACGGCGGGGGGGGGGTTCCGACGGAGCGACTACAACTGCTAATTTGTCTCCGAATGGCCTTTCACGGTTTCAAGGGCGCCATAACTGTTAGATGAAGAGATGTTTTTTTTATTTTCTGATTGTATCCGAGCGGTGTGTGTGTGTGTGTGTGTGAGGTGAGGTGAGGCGGGGGGGGGGGGATGAAAGCCGTACCTTCTGTCTGTTCTCGTGAAAACCTTCAACAATACCCGCAATTCAAAAATAGCTTCGTGTGACTGCACTGTAAATGTCAGCGGCAGGGAGTGTAATAAAGTTGCGTACGGCGAGAGACGACTTGATGATGAGAGTTTCCTTTCAGTTGTGTAACAAGCTCAACCTCTGCTGCGCATCTGATAAACACAGTCACTCTCTCTCTGTTGGAAGGTGTAATATGACTAAACGCATCATCCACAAACCAACAGCTCGGTTTAACAGATGTCTGGAGGAATCTTCACCCACTGGAAAAGCACATATTACTCAACAGTACATAACAACGGTACAACTAGATTAGATCACTACTTTTTGTTCAGAGGTAAGAGAACGTGACATAAAACCAACTGATATTTCACATGACTTGCTCTCATCTATCACTTCAGATTTAGCCTTTAAATACATTCTGGAGACTAAATGATTTGTTATGACAAGGACCTGGAGTTCCAACATGAGGTGAAAATAAAATTGGAACGGTATTTAGGCATTAGGAGATAATATGGGAAGGTGCCAAAGCGGTCGCACGAGGTGAAATCTTATCATATTCTGCTTTCAGACAGAAAGAAAAAAAGGAAATGAATATTTTAGAACTTGATCATCTTTGAAAACAAGTTGAACAGGAAGACAAAAGACAAGATAATGAGTCTCCGCTACAAACATGAGGAGAAATAAGAATGAAAAATTGACCTACAGAGATCAGAAAGTAAAGTAAACCCCTTCCTTTCGCCATCTCCTCTTATTGATATTCAATATCTACTGTTTTCTTATGGCTTTGTCCTTTCTTTGTGAAGGTTTGCAGAACCCACAGTATGAGGGGAACAGACTCACAGAGAAGGTGGGAAGGTTATAGATACTCACACCACACACACACACACACACACACACACACATAAGGCTTCAGAAATGCCAATCCACCACGCACATCTCTTTACCGAGCGAAACAACAGTCATTAGAAGATGTAATGGATTAGCCACGGATAGAGTGAAGGAAGACGGAGGAGAGAGGGAAGAGGGGACAGACCATGATCCAACTGATGGAGATTGGCAGATGGGTAAAATGGATTGGATAGAGCGCTCTACGGATGAGGAGGCAGGATGGAGAGCTGATGCCTGCTGCCGCGGAGAGAGATAATGGAAACTGATTACGGGAAAAAAAAAAAAAAAATCAACAAGGTTTCTCTCATTTCTACTCGAAAATGGCGAGCAGTAATGCGATTGGCGAGGCCCCAGATCCCGGTCGGGACTTGATTGTCGCCGAATTCGGTCAGCGGCGTAAAAAACAGGCCGTGTGTGTGTGGGGAGAAACACGAGGTGACAGAAAGATAAAAAAAAAAAAACGTGAGTCGGAGAGACAGGAATACGAGTCGATTGGCGGAGTCGTTTCTGTCTCCGTGCCTCCTCACCCTCAGAAGCTGCACTGCTGTAATAGAAGGGCTTGTTTACTCCATGCTTCCCTAGCTTATGTTCATCTGAGGGAGCAGAGGAGCTGCAGGAGACAGACAGGATGTCTGTGGGAGGACGAATGAAAGAGGGGGGGATAAATCAGACGAGGAAGTTTGTGCCTGTGTGTGTGTGTGTGTGTGTGTGTGTGTGTGTTAATCCCAGGAAGGACTTCCTCTGAATCTGAGCTGCTTGGGAGTTCTGTGGGAGTTCCAAACCTTGAGACGGGGAGAAGCGGGGGAAGAGAGAAAGAAAAGAGAGAGAGAGAGAGAGAAACAAGAGAGCGAGAGGGATCAAGGGCGGTAGCACCATTGAATCCCACTTCTTTACACACACACACACACACACACACACACACACACACACACACACACACACACACACAGAGGAAAACCACCCACGGAGCAGAGCTTGCGATAACAGCGGTGGTGCTGGCGTCATTATGAGCTGATGATGAATTCAGGCCCACCTCATTGACACACAGCCTGAACCCACTCAGCCGTGTTTCCTAAATGAAAGCAAACTTCAAAGCGGTGTGACTGAGCAGATCTGGGTCCAGCAGTATGATTAAATAACGCTTATCATTTGTTTTAACCTCCTGGGTGTGCCAGGTGGGTGGGGGGTGGTGACACAGCACAACACCTCAAATAGCGAGAAGATGATTAAAGAGAGATTTAGAGTGACACATCCCATCTGGGGATCCAAGTAGGTTAAAGCAAACGGCAGAAATGATATCTGACTGAGTAAAATAAACAGGTGGGAGAACTGTGGCCTCCAGTCGGTGATCATCAGAAGCCAAACAATCACCAATATCAACAAAAAATCTATGATATTGTCAAAAAAGGATGCATTTATGCTTGATTTTACCCTTAAAAGACCCATATATCCTTATATAACTTGCCACTTACTATGATAAATACCATGAAGTCAGATTTATGTCAGCCTGGTAGTATGCATCATTCTGCAGATAAAAAGGTAAGTTTAGGTGAGTTTACCTTTCACTACATCCCTATATTGGACTCAAATCTGTGTAGAATGTACCCAAATTGAAGATAGCACTTCATAACTGCAACCAGCTAGGACTGTGCTGCATGTAGCTCAGGTTAAAGAGACCAGGAAGTCTTTATAGGTTATGTAACTGACAGAACCCGAAGCTTGCCCTCTAATTACACAGGGGAAAAGTTTGTCCTGTAAAACGCTGCGTAATCTAATGTACGTTCCAAACTCCCTCCCAGGTTCCTTATGGCCATGTGTCAGGCAGAGCTCTGGATACCACACACACACACACAGACACACGCGCGTTCCCGCCCGCTCCATCATATGTCTGCTTACTCACCACCGCAGCGCCACATCAGACTCGACTCGAGCACAATGCACTTGTCTGCCAGCCAACTGTTGAGAAACCACAGCGAGGAGACCAAAGAGACCAGAGAGACCTACCACCATCACCCCCCCCCCCCCCCCCCACCTAATCCCAAACACCAGCCCCCTCTCACTCAACCTCCTGAGTCATAAAGGAGCACTGTCTTAAGGCAAGGTCCAGAGATGGTTTCTGGCCTAAAGGCTTAATGGTTGAAGGAGTAGCGGCGGCACCAGTATGAATGCATCTGTCAAGGCAAAGGCTGATGATTTAAAAAAAACCCCACTAATTTAACAGTTATTCTCGGGCTGTAAGGAAAAAAACGGATCGTGCGGCTCGAATTCAGCCGTTGGGAGCGGAGAGAGGAGCGCGGTCGTGAAATGTCAACAACTATGACAAGGTTAATCAGCGGCCCGCTTACTTTCTTTCACCGCGACGTTCCGAGCCCGGGCGCGAACAACATTTTACAAAACCAATTATCTCTTTTGAATAAAGGGTTTTCGACTATCGAGTGAGGGCCCACTTAAGCGGGGTCAAATACAATTCGCTATCACGCCACTTTCAAACAACATATCAAATTGTTGTCACTTCCATTTACGACAGTAATGTGTACCCAGTAAATTGCGCGACTGCCTTTGACTGCTGACAACAGCTAATTGTAAATGTCAGAGTTATTCATGCGCGTCTCGCCATGGCGCGTGATTAAAACTCGCCTATGGTTCTTTTCGATATAGAACATTTGATATCAAGGCGGTAAACATATATCTGAGTGGGAGATGGAGTGTCTGGGAAGGATCCCCGCGCTAATTTACCGTTACAGAAAAAGGAGATTGCGGCGTGGAGAGTGGTAAGGATTCAACAGGGGGGACAATTAAGGCAGAGGCGGCTCTCTCGCGTGATGTTCGCCCTCCACAATTAGGAGGAAGTGTTAGCTCTGCTCATGTCAAAAAACAAGTGAGTTGAATGAAAGAGAGGAGAACATAGACGAAGAAAAGGAGAAGATGAAAACAGAGAGGAAAGGAAACGAAAGGAAAGGAAAGGAGAAGAAAACACATTTATATTTTCCATTGTCCCTAGTCCTCCTATATCTTTACTCCTCGCTGGGGGCTGTACTGACAGGAGAGTGTGTGTATGTGTGTATGTGTGTGTGTGTGTCCACATGTGAAGATGATTTGTTTTTTTCTCATGATCACGATTACAGGTTGTCAGCCATGCCTTTACTAGAGCTGATGGGTAATTTCACTCTTTAACATGGTTTAGAGTTGACGGCTAGATTGGCACACAGGCACATATACATGCACACACACACACGCACACACACGCACACACACTTGAGGACAAAAACATAGACACACATACACACATGCACACACACTGACAAACAAATCAAGTGCCATGTCTATTAGAGTGGACTAATCAACAAGGCCTACATGTACTGTCACAACTCACACAAGAACATTATGGATAATTTGTGTCTATAACACTGCATGCAATTATTTCTGCATACATTCCTGTGTGCATGGCGTTTAATGAGCCAAACTAATTAAATATGGAAATTAATGGGATACAAAGGAAATAGGGAAAAGCACAGTCCTGATGCATTTGAAGGAGCTGCTAAAAGCCTTTTATTACATTAGGGAGCGGGAGGGAAACGTGCCTTCCTCTAAGGAGACCATTAACAAACACAGTGATTAGGCCAAGCCAAAACAGCGCAACTATTAGATATGTTATCCTCAGCGCATTAACATCATTCTACACATTCCAAACATGAAATATTAAAAGGAAAACCGTCAAATCCTACATGTTGTCCTATGTTTTTTTAATTTGCGGTTTTTGATGCTGAGGCTCATCGCAGCTCTGGAATCCACATGGATCGTCATTTTCTTGCTTGTAGAGAGAAAAAAAAAAAAGATAGTTTCTGCACAGTGGGTTCATGGATTATTATCACCGGTTGTCCTGTGAATCAGAGGCTAGTGTGACTCGCTATCGCTCTCTCTCTCTCTCTCTCACACGTCACATCCTGCTCACACGGGATGATGGGAAGCTCTCCCTCCATTCAAAGAGGCCTTTCACTACTCCGTGTGTGTACCCCACTGAGAAAGCATTCTTATGTGTGTGTGTGTGTGTGTGTGTGTGTGTGTGTGTGTGTGTGTGCGTGCACGTGTCTTGACTTTGCGTGGGGAGAACCCCGCAGATACACGGGGTCAGACACAGTTTACAGACGGGCCGACTCCATCCCGACAATAACACACACGCCACGGGACGCTGGATCTATAGGTTTGAAGCAAAGGAGGGGGGAGGGGCGGGGGGGGGGTAAAGTTCATCTGAAATGGCCTCACCCCCCTGAGGACACCCACGGGTGACCCACACACGCACAGGTCAACGCACACGATGCAGAGCGACTCCGCCTCTCCGGTCTTCACCTCCAATAAATTGCACAGGCATCGACTCTCGACCCTCTCTGCAAAAAAAAACAAAAAAACAAAAAAAAAACAACGCTCTTTAACTTTTGACCCCCTTTGCTGATGTCACTCCTCTTCTGCACATGCGTTTCCCCTCTTGTCGTCGCGCTGTCGACAGAGGGGTGACGGAGGGAAGAAGGGAGGAAGAGGAGGAGGAGGAGGAGGAGGTTGGTGGGGTTTAGCGAGTCCACTCGTGCCTCTCCCACAGGGCTTACCTCATCCTTCTTTCCGTTCCCATCCCTCCCACCTCTTTTTCTCTGTCTGTCTTTATTTATACTTCCCTTTTTCTTTCTCCCCCCCCAACTCTATTCCTTTCTCCTCTCTGCTGCTCTTTCCCCTCGCAGTAGAACTTGCTGGCTGCATGGGTAATAGCAGTGATGTAGCGGTAAATAAAAATCCTACGGCAAACAACCACCGATATCAAGAAAAATCAATAACGCATTCAGAGAAGGAGTCATTTATGCTTGTTTTCACCTCAAAAGACCCTCTCTTCATATAAATGAGAAATTGATACTGTGTACTATGAGTTTAGGCCTTGGGGAAACTATCCCCCCCCCCCAAAAAAAGTGGGTAAAGTGGGTTCAGGTGGGTTTACCCTCCACTACATTCCTGGGTGACAGTAATAATAGTTCTAGTAATAGGAGAAGTGTTTGAATAAGTTTGGCTGCGGTTGCACCTCTCCATGGAGCTTCATTATCAGTCTTCAAAGAAAATGTCAACCACAAACAAAAAATAGCATCATTAGTCTCTCTTTCTTTCTGCGGCGGAAAAAAAAACACATAATCATTAGTGTGTTTCTCTCTCTCTCTCTCTCTCTCTCTCTCTCTTTTCTTTCTCTCTCTTTCTTTCTGTCTCTCGCTCGCCCCGGTGCCTGCAGACACAGTTTTTTTTTTCCACTGACTCTCGTAACTATTGTGTTTCTCAGCCTCTGCTGTAAAAGGTGCGTCGAACATCTCTCTCTCTTTCACCCACAAACACACCAACAAACACTCACACGCACACTCAAACACACACACACACACACACACACACACACACACACTCAAACACTCACTGATTAAAACCATCACAAACTACTCACATTTGCATAGATAGCAAAAAACAAGTGATATGAAAGGAAAAGTTATTGCTGCTATAGCTTTCACCCTGACAAAACACAGAACGCTATATATGCTAATTAGCCATTTAATATGAATGTCTAATTAATGGTATGCAAATGAGACGCTGCCATTATTGGACCCCTGTTTGATATGGGGACGGACGTGCATTGAAAATCCCTGGGAAAACAGACATCCTCTCCCTCCACTCAACACACACAGGAAATCAATTTGGTTAATTGTCAAATATGCAAACATGTAAATTGAACTCATGCAATGCCATGACCAAGGCACATAACTATTGTCCCTAGAGCATGAATGCAAGTGCGGGAGCGAGGACAAACACACACACACACACATCACAAACACACATATGAGTAGAAACACGCACACACACACCTCTTATCTCATCAGCCCTTTAATGTCATTGGTATTCAGTGCTCTGTCCTCTGACACAATGCATGCCACTAATTACCAATTCCCTTGATAAGAGCAATGCCCATAGAATACATGATGGAAGATGAAGGGTCTGCCTGCTAGGCCGCAACTACTGAACATTCTGGCTACACACCACTTTGAAAATTGGCTTTCAATCAACACATAGGGAAGACTATTTAATTCTGCCATAGTTAAAAACCCGTACTGCCAAATATCCCTGCATTACAGCTGCCACCCAGCCACCAGACAGCTAATGGCTAAAGACAAATAGGCAGACAGTCTCCTTTCAAAACCCGTGAGGACAAAAAAGTTCACAGTCTCCCCGCGCAAGGATGTCTGCTTGTGTACTGAACCGCATCACCTTGCAGAAGATCATAAAGCATTCATCAACAAGCCAAAAGCAGAGAAAGTCACCTCAACATTGGCATTCTCCTCCACTCACTGTGACTTAGATGAAGATAAAATGTGAGAAGAAGAGCAGACATCACACAAAAGATTTGTTTTCTTTTTTTCAATTTTTCATTTTTTTTTTTTTTGAGAGTGAGAGTTAATTGAATTTGTATGTTAATGAGGGCTGTGCATAGCTAACGAGCTCAGTGTGCGACCCATTAACATGTTGAATGATTGTTATGCCCCGGGCAAGAATCACCTATAGGAGCTCATAGCATGAAGACAAAGAGCCAATCTGAATACATTATGGATTCATTTACATGTTCCAATTACATACATGTTACACCGCTGTTTGTCCCTCTCAGCTGCGTTCAATCATCGAGACCCGAGTCAAAAGATCTTCCTGGGCTGAGGAGAGGGCAGGAGAGGAGACGAGGAGGAAGGAAAGGAGAGGGAAAGGAAAAGAAAGGAAACGAGTGGTGAAGAATAGAAAGGAAGGAGGGAAGGAGTTAGGAGAGGAGAGAAGAGGAAGGGAAAGGAGATAGGATGAATTTTGAGGAGAGAAGAGGGAAAGGAGTTAAGAGGAGAGATGTGAAAAGAAGAGTCAAGGAAAGGAGAGATGGGGTTAGGAGAGGAAAGGAAGGGAAAGGAAAGGAGATGAAATGAGAGGAAAGGTAAAGTAAGGACAGGGGAGAGGAGAGGAAAAGAAAGGAAAGGAAAGGAGAGGGAAGGAAAGGAGAGGAGAGTAAGAGAAGAGGAGCAGGGAGGACAGCGGTCATTGAGAAATCCAGTGGAGAGATCCAGAGAATTATTTGGTACATGCTCATTGAGCGTTTTAGCTCAGTGACAGCAGGTTTTCTCACCTTGTTGGAGACGAGGGATTGGTGTGATTCAGTCACCCCCTTCATCACCATGACAATGTGTGAAGCACAGTGAGATCCCCACGGCCACAGTTACCATGAAAGCAACACTTCTTTAAATAGCCGCTCGCTGCAAATAAGAAGAAAAACACAACGCATTTCCGTCTATGCGTAGCCACAGCCGCTTATTCCCACCACAGCTCTAATGAATCCCAGATAATGTAGTAGCAGAGGTGTCATGTTGTTATCTAACATACGTATCATCACTGCTGTGTGAAAAGCTTGTGTCTCCAGTCAGACAACCATGCATTTTTTAGTTTATTTAAATGGGTTTTTAAAGTTAAAGATGCTGCACATGTCATTTTTAAACATCAATATGTCTTTGTCAAATTCATAATAGTGCTTTGGTGGAATTACCATAAACAAATCAGACCATGGGCGTATGGGCGAGACAATTGGTATCCTCTATGTCATACCAGTGGTATTGTTAGCGCTAGTATTTCTCAAAATAAGACCACATTTCCCATAAACCTCGGTGCCGCCTGTTGAAAAAAGACTATCTTTCCTCTTTCACTTTACTGAAGAGGATAAACATGTTGTAAGTCTTAAAAAAAAATTCATCGGCCTTTCCATAGCTCCAATAGTGCTGGAAGAACAGCGCCCTCTTCCTTCCATCTCCCTTTGTGCTGTAAAGCAATCCAGCAGATTCCCCATGAAATTCAACCACACAATGTAAAATGCAGCCCGGCAGAGGCTGCCAATCTTCTCTGCAACAGTTTCCTTTGCTTACAGTAATTACACTAATGTCTCAAAATTAATGTGGTAATGATTTATTGACGCTCAAATGCCACACACCGCTCCTTTAAAATATGAAAATCTCCAGGATTGAAGTTGCAAGGTTTTCACCTTACAGTATAGCTACGATCTGGAGGAAGAAACATAATCTCTCATCTTCTGTCTCCCTCTCTCTCTCTCTCTCTCTTAGTCTGATTGCTTGATTGTGATTTGACTCCCGCTATGCGATTGTTGCGTAATGCCGCCGCCGTCGCACTGCCAAGTGAATGTGAGCCTCTCTCGTAGTTGCCGTACAGCAGATAATAAGCCTTCCTCCCTGAATAAGTCTAGACATCTTTGCTCCCCTGGGGTCTTATTCATATCGCATAGACATAGGCGGGCTAATCACCGCGGGCTTTCATGATACACACACTCAGAGCTCATCAAAAGGAATGGAGTACATGGAAAGTTCAGATCAACCTGAATGTATCATTCATTTCTCTGCCTCCCTCTCTCTCTCTCTCTCTCTCTCCACCGTCGCCGTTATATAAATTCGCCGCGCATCCACCGGCTCTGCCTCCCTCCCTCCCTCTCTCTCTTTTCCAGCTTAATGGCTGAGTGTGTATGTATTGACACATCTCCTCACAGCTACACAGCGGTGCGAGGGCAATGCGGTCCAGCTGGGGGTCAGCTTAATGATAAGGTTAATGAGGGTGGCAGGGACTCAGGCATGCCTCCATGGGCTATTATAGGAAGGTATGGCTAGAGGGGTGGGGAGGGGAGGGGAGGAGAGGAGAGGAGAGGAAAGGAGAGGAGTTGACAAGATATAAGGAGAGGAAAGAAGAGGGGAGACCCACACACTCACACACATATGCTTAATCATGCTCATTCAATAAATGCCCCCACTCTGCATGCCTTTCTGCTATGTAGCTGTGGTCCACTTTACTGGATGGACAATAGAAGGAACTTAATGAGCACATGTGTCACTTAATCATCAGCCCAGTTGCTGGTAATAGAGCGGTCATGCTTCCAGCAAGATGCTGGCAGTCAAACCACAAACTGACCGACGCACACACACTCCTCCCCATGCACAACATACTGTATAACCCTGCCCAGACGGCCCTGTAGGTGTAAATCCTCAACTGACAGACATATTGTAGGTGTCCAGGCAAAGATTAGTGTGTTTTCTTCTTCAGTCTGGAAAAAAAGTCCTGAGTCAGCTTCAGAATACTGCTGATGCTAATCTCTAATAGGCTAATCTGCACTAAACTCATTCTCCCTCTCTCTCTCTGAGTGTGTGTGTGTAAGTCTAAACCGCCTCTTTTTGAGATTAACCCCAAGGTGTCGGTCAGGAGCTGCGGATGTGTGCCTCAGCTTTTAACGAAAAGTATCTCAAAAGCGCTTATGCTGCGGATCAGACCAATGGAATGCATTCAGGGATTTTCTATTTTTCATTCGTTCATTTACATTTACTGTACGTTTTAGGTGTTTAGCTCATGCGCTTATCCAGAGCGACTTACAATGAGCGCAACAGCAGAATAAGCTTCCTGTATCGCCAGAAATGACAAGGAACCGAAACGCAGGGGTGCAAAGGTCAGGGCCTCAGTGCCAGAGAATGATCATGTAATAATAAAATGATAGGAAAAGAAATAGAATAAGAGCAAGGGAAAGAGATAAAGGGATTTTTTTAATTTTGTAGAGCAAGTGAGTGAGTAGAGAGGTTGATGTGAGATGCATGAGAAGTTGGAGAGTAACTCTGCTGTTTTTAATGGAGTGGAAAAGTCATAACACATACATAACAACATAATCAAGAGCGTCTGTTTTATGATAATAAATGGTTAACCAACTGTCTGACTGCGTCTGCCTCTTCCTTGTCTGAGAGCCAAGATGACTCAACATTGTCCATGACCTCGTGAACCATCAACAATCATAAACACTACTTCCTCACTGACTAACCTCTGAACAATAAAGAACTTGTGAATCCCCTGTCAATCCACTGTCTGTCCTTTGACTGTGTTCTTGGTCCAGGATCAAGGCGGATCACCACTGAATTCTAACTTTGAAATATCTTCCGTTAGCCTGGGACACGTCAGGGCGTGGCAGTGAACTTTCCTCAGCGCCTCCCATAGATGGAAATGACAGACGAGAGTTTGCCCCTCTCCCTGCTCTGTAATGTTACACCAACGACAAGGCTGATAGAGAATCAGTTGGAGAAGTACCCAGAATGATCTTCTCATGATAAAAAAGGCAAATTTTTGTCCCAGACAATGAAATTGTATGGGGGGGAAGGGGGGAATATGGATCGGTGTCGATCCATTTGTTTGTGTTTTTGTCTGTTTATTTGTTCATTCGTTCATCTGTCACACCTGATATCTTAGACACCGCTGATCTGATTTTGACCAAACTTGTGGGGTATGACGCACCACACCACTGCGATACAATTACAGGTCAAAGCAAGGTGACATATTTGTTGCTGATGAGGCTTTTTTTGGATGTGAAAGTTGAAAGCATGAAGTTGGGGTCACTGTCATTGTCAGTGGAGTCACTCTAGGCTGTACATGTACATGCTCATGTTTAGAAATACTTGCCGATCTGTCCTCGGCCATAGGTACAACATATAACTCATAGCAGTCCCAATTTGGTGATTTTTCATATTTTAATATCAATTGAAGGATTGCACAGACGTTCTGTGGTTTGAGAAATTCATAAAAGCTTTGACCTTATGAAACCCTTTCAAAACCTGTTGTTTTTCTCTGTTTTTCTCAGTTCCTGAAAAGTTGACATTTTGGAGATACCAGGGCCTACAAGGTTTTCACCCAACACTGAAGATATGAATTCTTGCATTGGTGTATATTTCCCCTTCAACCAACTTCAACCATTTACACCATTCCCCATTCTAGTGGCGGCAGCTGCTTAGAGAGAGTGGATCTCGTGATTCGAAGGCCGTTGGTTCAAATTCCAGACCATCTGGGAAAACCTTGGCGGGAAGGGAAGTGGGGAACGCTGTCCCATTCCCTCAACAAACACTTGCCAATGTGTCCATGAGCAAGGCACTTCACCGCCCCCCCCCCCCCCCCAACGACACCGGGGCAGCTGCTCAGTCCAGCACTGGCCAGAATGCAAATGCACCGGGAAGCTGCCGGGTGTGAATGTGTGTAACTGTGCGAGTGTGAAACAGGGCGTTGCTGGAAAAATAACATGCATGCCCAACTTTCCCTCGGTTATACAAATGTTTAAAAAAAAAAAAAAAAATCATCGAAGCATTTACCGTGCCAGCGAATGTGTGCACAAGCCTGACTGATCAGCCTCAATGCCCAGGCACTCTGGATTACACACACCACTAGTCTGTTGGCTCTACAGCGCTAGCCGCGGGACCTATCGAGGGGAGATAATTGAGTGTGTGTACATAGACCCGTATACAATGACACTTCATATGAACAAACATAAAGCCTGATCAAACATGGGAACGCGACGATACAGAATGCTGAATGGCTTTTCTGTCTGTGATCTCCTGCGCAGAAGCTCCGCGTAGCGTGACGCTCGGCGCTTTGTACGCGTTAATGGGACTCGCCGATCAAATTTCCTCTGATCGTTGTCGGGGATATGAGGGTGACTTGAACTCGATCGCCCCCCTCATACATCACAGTGTGAATTAGCATCGGTGTGTGTGGCAGGACTGAAGCCGGACGGTAATATCCATGTACTGTTACACTTTTTAAGACGTGTTCAGACATGTCCAGACTTGTCCAGACATGTCCAGACTCCACTGTTGTGCACTTTCCAGCTGCTTTGGGGATTCAAACCAGCGACTTAAGGTTCACAACCCAGCTTTTCTAACCTTTAGCCTGCTTCCATCCCCCATTTAAGCTACTATAGGTTTATGTGGCAGAGCACAATGAGAAACAGCAGTGGGAAATGAGGGTCGGGGTTTAAAAAAAAAAAAAAAAAAAAAATCATATATCCTTCCTGGTTGCGTAAAGCCTCGGGGAGCAGCGGCAGTGTTTGTCCGCTACCAGCGACAGGATATGACAACATAAACCTGTTGTGTCAAACTGACCCCGCGCTCCATCACTCCGGTGCTGAGCAATGAGAGCCGCATGAGTGTGCTGGATAAATATTTATGGATCCATGAACCAGGCCTATCCTGCTGACCCGGGTGACGGGGGTGTGAGAGTCCGCTGGGGGAGGAAATGGAAGCAGGAATAATAAGTGTTCCCAGCCCAAAAAATGATAATATATTAGGGAATACATCTGGATAAATCGGATCCACAGGTATTAGTCTGTCCCGGCCTAGAAGTGATAGAAGCAACGCTGTTCAATAGTCTGGGAGGAGGTAATTCAGTCCGACCGGGGCATCCGGAGGACTTGGAGTGGTTTCAAAACCTTCAGAGGGACAAAGGCAGAAACATAACAACGCAGCATAACAGCCTCAACCGAGAGAGAGAGAGAAAGAGAGAGAGATAGGGAGAGACAGAGAGAGAGAAGGAGGTGATGAATGGTGTTGTTTTTCTCAGTAAGGAGGATAACTGTATCCTCCTCTGGGAGAAGGGGAGCGGGAGAGCGCCGGTGAGCACCAGTCATGTGTCTCGGAGACAGCCAATGGAAATGCGGGGATTTGGTTCATACGCGAGTTTACTGGGTCAGAGTCAGAGCAGCGGAGGGGGGGCGGCAGCCAATCAGAATGCGCAGCGGCGTCTGGAGGATTAGCCAATGGGGTTGGGAGTCTGGTGTCTGGTACCAGTTGATGTCTGACAGTTAGACAGACTGTATCTAATTACCACGGCCTAGGCTCAGCATGGGTCTGTGTGTGTGTGTGTATGTGTGTGTGTGTGAGTGTGTGTGCGTGGGTGTGTGTGTGTGTGTAACTGAGGAAAGAGAGAGTGAACGTTAGAATTAGAAAGAGTGTGGCAGCTTGCGTTATTAAAAGAGAGCAGAGAGAATGAAAGATGGAGATAAAAATACGAAGAAAAAAAAAATATATAGAAAAGGAGCGAGGTGGTATGGAGGTTTTGGCAATAGTTGAAAACAAAGCATCAGATCTGGATGGCCGCCATGTGAAAATGAAATTATGCCAACATTTCTGCTGAAAGCCTGAGTGTAGATATAAATACACAAGACCCAAATTCAAAATTAACTTATTAAATTAGCCTTATTAGGTAGTGCTACATTGCGTCACTCGGCATGTCCATTATTAAATAAACTTGTGTCCGTCACAGTGTGTGAACAAAGGAAATGTGTGTGTGCGTGGATGTGTGTGTTACAGTGTGTGAATATCTCTGTATATTTCTCTATTTCCTGTAGGAATGAATAGGCCCAGACAAGAGAGTCCTGTTTCCCACACTGTAACGCTCTATTATTGTCTCCAACACAATGTTCCTCTCTCTACAGGCAGCTAACGCACTGCTCAACCACTCTATTACTGACTGGACAAGACAGAGACTGTCAGGTGTTAATGGGACACACACACACATGCACCTACGCACACACACACACACACACACACGCACTCACCGTCTGCCAGAGGTGACTGAGGTGACAGACAAGGGCAGCTGGTTGGTGGGTTTTTCCTGTTTTGACTGCCTCTGTCTGGCCACACAATGCTTTACACACACGCACACGCACACACACACACACACACACACACACACTACTACTCAAGTGTCACACAATGGCGTCACTCGGAGGCTGGCACGGCCTGTTTTTCCCTTTCTGCTTACTTGCAGGTTTTTTTTTTTATATATGTGGTCGCGTTCCCTAGCTACGGGGGGAAATGACGTCACAAAGATAAAACAAGCTCGCTTTAACACACACAGCCGGGAGCGAGAACACCAACCCAAACTTTCATTTCAACACTTATGATATGCAAAACCCTAAGCCAATGTCTCCGGGCAATCTTGACAATAGCTGGTATGAATACGGGAGGCACCGTCAGGGGTGCGTTCAAAGAGATGAAAAAAAAAGGGAAAAGAACACGTGTGAGTGTGCATTTGTGTGCATAGGAGTGTGCGAGCGTGTGTGTGTGTTGACTTTGATCACCGACAGTGTACAGAAGTACTTCATTCTAGCGTGACAATACGCAATTTGTTGTGGTGAAGTGTAATTAAAACAAGCTTGTCTTTTGAATAATATGGTGGCCAACGTTGGCATTAGCATCGCGGGGTTCGAATCCATCTGGCCGAAGACCTTCGTTTCAACTCATCTCTCCCTCTCTCTCTCTCCCTCTCAGATCTCCCTCTCTTCCCACCCAAAAAACCTGGACCGCTATACCGAGCAACCAAAAAAAAAAAAAACCTGACCGAGGATCAGCATTAGAAAGATGAAATAATAATCCTGCGTTATCCAGTCAGCGGAGAGCATCGGTATTGGTAGCGCTCCAACCCGGCGAAGGGCTGTTGTTGTTATTCTTTGATCAGACCAGCAGGAATAACAATCTATAATTCATAATGCTCAGTCTAGTCTGGGAACACTAGGCACTGCACCTTTAATTATTGATCAAACAGAACAGATTTAATATCAATCACTGAAGCATAAGCAGAAGTGAGCAAAGTAGGAGAAATGGGGGGAATCTCTCGGGCGCTGCCGTCTCACCCTGTAATGAGAAACACAAAAAAATAAAAAGCTGCAGTTAATCGGCCTGCTGTGGTGCTGGTGTCCAAACAGGAACTCGGGGCTAGTCTGGACCCTTGACCTGGAATGAGTGATGGATTGAGAGCAGGTTTCGACCGATGTGGGGTTTTGAAGGCTGCTAAGGTGATATTTTTGGATTGAAGCTGTCAATAGCTGCTGATATTCTTTTTACAAAATATTATAAAGATTTGGTTTTTACCCAAGAATTGTATACTTGGCATCGTGGAGAAGCCTCTGAAACAGCATATAAGGGACTCAACTGTAATTGAAACGCAGGGTGTACTACTAAAATTACTGCTGCTACTACTACTACTACTGTGATTACTACTACTGTGACTGCTACTACTGCTACTACTACTATTACTGCTATGACTACCACTACTGCTATGACTACCTCTACCACTACTACTACTACTACTACTACTACTACTATTACTGCTATGACTACCACTACTGCTATGACTACCACTACTACTACTACTACTACTATTACTGCTATGACTACCTCTACTACTACTACGATGATTACTACTACTGTGACTGCTGCTACTACTACTGCTCCTACTACTACTACTATTACTGCTATGACTACCACTACGACTACTACTACTACTGCTATTACTAGTACTGCTACTACTACTACTACTACTACTACCGCTACTACTACTACTATTACTGCTACTACTAATAATAATAATAATACAAATAATAATTATCATACATTTTCGTGTACTTGCCAATGTGGAATTCCATCAAATGTCACGATAAATATAGCATCGTATCTATCATGTCAGCCAGTATCTGCCCTATGTATCAGTCTAACTGTAACGGAGACATCAGTAAGGAGAGAGAGAGGCTATGCAAAATGGCTTTAGTCCACTGAGTGGGAGAAATGTGCAGCTGAAGTGTACTGATTACACTGGGTCTGTAAGGGGATTGCAGCTGGAGAAGCAATCGCAAGCGCGCACACGCACACACACACACACACACACACACACACACACACACACACTGTAAAACCCCAACGTATTTGCAGCTTCCTGCCTTTTACTGTCTATTGTTATATTTAGTGACACTGCTCTAGCGGACCACTTTTAACGCTAAGAGTGCAATTAGAAATGGACACACATTCTCTCACACTCACTCACTCACGTACACACACACACACACACACACACACACACACACACACACACACACACACGCAAAGACACACACACCAGCATTCCTGCAGTGTGAGGGGGCCCTAGCCTTCCACTCAGTAGAGGAATGCAAGGAGAGAGAGTTAGAGAGAGAGAGAGAGAGAGAGAGAGAGAGCGAGAGAGAGAGAGAGCGAGCGGACCGGGACTTTCCCCAGGATCCCAAAAAAAGGAGGGAGAGAGGAAGCAGACAGTGGGAGCGACGGAGGACAGGAACAAATACAGGAGGAGGGAAAATGGATGGGTTGTGCAGGGGCTCTTTTCTTTTTTCCCACAGTGGAAATGACCCAGTTATTACTGCACACTGTGTGAAGGAGGCCTTGCAGCATGAAACAGAAGAAGAGGGAGATAAAAAACCATGAGAAATGTATCAGAGAGATTGTGTGACAAACTTTCCCTCCGCTGCGCTGAGAAAAGCCGGGGGAAATTTCAGAACGCTGTCTGTATAGGTGGAGCGAGCCAGAAAATTGCTCTCTCTCACTCTCTCTCTGTCTGTCTCTCTCTCTCTCTCTCTCTCTCTCTCTTTCTCTGTGTCTCTCTCTCCATGTCTCTCTCTCAAGGTTAATGGCGTGTCTCCAGTGCTTCCTGCAGTCCCCACCAGTGTTCCCATTGATCCCACACACAGCCACCGACGCTGCTTCCCATATGGCACCACTGTGTGTGTGTGTGTGTGTGTGTGTGTGTGTGTGTGTCTGTGTGTGTGTGTCACAGGGATCAGTAGCCTTGTGTCTTAATTGTGACTCAGTGTGTGCATGTATGTGTGTGTGGTCTTCCTGGTGGGCCAGCTGCTGGCATTCAGGACTGTGTGTGTGTGTGTGTGTGTGTGTAATGGGAGAAGAAAACCTCTATGACATTAGCAAACTGCCATGTCATCTCAATCCAGGGAGGCCTCAGTGTGATAAAGGAACAAGGAATCCTTTCACCCCAGTGTGTGTGTGTGTGTATGTGTGCCTAAGCATGTATGTGTGTGTGTCTCAATTTGTGTGTGTATATGTGTACATGTGCTTCTGTGTGTGTGTGTGTGTGTTTATGCATGTGTGTATGTGTATGAGCGTGGATGTGCACCTGTGTGTGTATGTGTTCATGTGTGCAATTGTCTATGCATGTGCGTGTGCTTCTATGCATGTGAGTGTGTGTGTGTCTGTGTCTGTGTGTGTGCCTCCAGTGAGGGTGGTCTCCACCTGTGGATTAGACTGGATCGGCCTGCATGCAGTGGGGGGGGGGGGGGGGGGGAGTTTCATCTGGGTGAAAGCAGATCTGTGAAAACACCAGACGAAGCCTTTATTCCTCTCCAGCACACGCAGTTCCTCCTCCTGAATGAAAGACCAAACACTGAAAAGTATGTTCGGACTCAAAGTGAAGCAGCTAACTTAACTTCAGAGAGAGGGAGAAAGAGATGGAGAGAGCGAGGGAGGGAAGAGGAAGAGAAACCCCTTCATTCTGCACGTACGAGCATATGTACTTCAATGCTGTTTGACCACTTCAGCTGATTATAAATCAACTAATTGGCACAGGAATG
Source organism: Centroberyx affinis (assembly GCF_046629955.1). NCBI lineage: Eukaryota > Metazoa > Chordata > Actinopteri > Beryciformes > Berycidae > Centroberyx > Centroberyx affinis. Next base: position 41,824 of record NW_027282352.1, on the reverse strand, counting down.
TGTGTATAAGAGAGAGTGCAGCTAACGGTTTGTGCATCTGTCAAAGACCACCGCGGTTCAGTATAGAGTTGGACCGATATGTTGGTTTGCTGATGTTGATATTAGCCTTTTATTGTATATTATGTTATTTTTGTTAGCAAGATATCTCAGGATTTGGCCCTAGGATCAGCTGATTCGATTTTGGTGGTGATCTGGATCTGGGATTTCTGCAATTAAACGATTTTTGTTTTTTAGGCATAACTACAATGCTGCGTTCATGTACTGGTGGGAAAATCCGACATCCGAGACCTCCAAGTAGGCCACTAAACGGCAGTCAGTCAGTCAGTCAGTATCGTCTACCTTTGATATGATAAAGTTTCCTCCTTGACCACAGCTGGTGAATAGGTTTTAATTCTTATTATAATAGACGGCTGACCAGAGAAGTCATTCCAGTGTGATGTGGGAGGATTTAATTCAATAGCCTCAAGGATGTCAGTCTGTAAAACCTGCAATGAAACCTGCCCTAAAAGATTTTTAGTGAGTGTTAGTGTCCTATGGTAGTCTGAATGCTGTTTTTACCCAGATAAGGCTGAAAATTATGAAGGATACCCTGAATCTTTTGTCATTTTTTTGATTTTTTGACAAGGAAATGGACACATTTAAAGACGCTGAATATCTACAAATGTTACACACAGTAATATTTGCAGTATCGGCCTTCAAAATCCCCTATCGGTCTAACGCTAGTGTGTGAGAAGAGAGAGAGAGAGAGAGAGAGAAAAAAAGAGAGCCTGTGCAAGCCACATCTTAGCCTGCCAAAAATCACATTTCCCCTCTATGCTATAGCTGGTTTACATTAACTCTCACACACGCATGGCGAAGCCCGAGTCCGCCCACTTCACATTTCATTACCAAGAAAAGCTGAAACCGTTATACCAATACAGCAGAAATCTCTAATGTGATTCATCAAAACTTAAGATGAAAAAGAACTGTAAAAACCGGTGGTTAAGTAAAGTGGTGGTGGTGAGTATAGGGGGGGAGGGCGAGGGGAACCGCTGTAAATTCAGCCCATGGGATTAAGAGCGATGGAAACTGGAGAATCTGGGGTCAAACATGGCCGCTACATGTGTGATCTATGGCCCAGAGCAGTACAGTACCTAATGGCAGGGGGAACAGCACATGTATCACATGTCCCTGCTGGTATATTGAAAAACCTGCAGTATGTGCACTCTTAATGAAAATGGTTCTTCAGGCTTGTACCATAGCAGAAACCCTTTTTGGTGCTATAAAGAACCTTTTCTGTTCTACATATGAACTTTTTGGTGTTGTGAATGCTTTAGAAAAGTGGTTTGTTCTATATGGAACCATGCTCAAATGGTTCTAGGTTGAGGCTTTTTGGTGCTATAAAGAACCCTTAAGGAAAGAGGTTTATTCTATATTGAAACATACTCAAATGGTTCTCTGTAGAACCTTTATGGTGCTGTAAAGAACCCTTCAGGAACACATGAGATTGATCCAAATCAGCAACATTAATATAACTTTTTTAACTTTTTTGAGTACCACACTGAGTTGATTATTCTGATTTACCATTTCTTTAATTATGTTTTGTTTTACAGCAAAGAACTCTTGAAGAACTCTCCTTTTTTTCTGGGTGCAGTGAACATAGTGGTATCATAGTCTAAGGGAAGTTAACTGACACAGGCTGCAACAGAAAGGGAGAAGTAACACGGGGAAGTTGGTGTTGTTTCCTCCTTTTCTTTAACGCTCTTCCTCCCTAACTCTCTCTAAATCTCTCTTTGTCTTTCATTGATTTATTCAGTTACTTTATTGGCATTGCTTTTTTTTTATCAGAAACAATACTGCCAAAGCAGTGAGCAGAACATAATTTTTCAAAAACCAGCACACAACAGTTAATACTCTACTGTCATATTTCAAACCATATAGAGATGATGGATTCTCTCTCTCCCTCTCTCTCTCTCTCTCTCTCTCTCTCTCTCCATATGGATCAGTTTAAACACACCCTGGTTTGGCACACTTTCAGAATGTCACAGGACATTTATCTTTATTCCCTTCTTCCTCTCCATACCTTATAGAGGAATGGCTTTTACAGATGTGCTCTGCGCTCGTTTGCACCTCTCTCTCCCTCTCCCTCTCTCTCTCTCTCTCACTCTACTTACATGGTTTTCTGCCCTATCCCTCGCTCTGGGTCTGTGTACACTTATAGATCCTTCCATCTGGAAAATATATCCCTCCACCATACGTATAGAAGCATATCTCTCACTAGGACGCTTGTCTCCTCTCTCCTCCTCTTTTCATTTCCTCATCTCCTCCTCTCTCTGCTTTTCTTCCCTCCTCCCTTCTTCTCTCCACTCTTGCTTTTCCTACCTCTACTACCCAGGGATGTAGCGGAGGGTAAAGATGTAATAACATGAGGATAGGGTCTTTTAAGGGATAATAATAATAATAATAATAATAATAACCTTTATTTGTATAGCACCTTTCATACACAACATGCAGCTAAAAGTGCTTTACATCAATAAAAGGCAGATAAAAGACAGATAAAAAGATAAAATTCATATAAAAGAACAAGCAAAATGCATTGCATTAAAATAATCAAATCAAGTAAAATAGAAAGATAAAAGAACACAACAAATACTCCCACTTTTAGATGCACATTGTGAGTGAACCCATATGTTTTTCTTTAATTTTCTTTTCCCCTGTCCTTCCTGATTCTACTCTTGATCTGATATTTATGTCAGATCTCACTGCCCAAGGCAGACAAGGATCATAGATTCTCCTCTTGTTCAAAAACCTCACCATCCACAGATGGATGAGAATCATACAGGGTAAAGCTCTGTCCCCCCCACATATAGTGTTCACTCGTGCAAGTAAGCATTATCCGGACAAGACCAATGAAAATTTGTACTTGCGCGTGTCAGCTCTGTTGGGATCCAGAACAGAAACAGTTAAAATGAAGGCTATTTAAACGCTAAGCTGAAAAGATAAGTTTTTAGCAGTCGTTTGAAAATGCTTACAGAGCCCGCCTCTCTAATATTCTTTGGCAGGGTGTTCCACAGTTTAGGAGCAGAGTTAAAAAAGGCTGCATCCCCAATCTTCTTTTGAGTGGGGTTTTGTACTTCTAACAAACCAGCAGTAGAAGACCTGAGCAGCAGGGATTCTGTAATGTAGGCTGGTCCTAAGCCATTAAAAGCTTTGTATACAAGTGAAAGAACTTTAAAATCAATTCTAAAGGACACTGGGAGCCAGTGCAATGTAGCTAAAACCGGAGTGATATGCTCTCGCTTTCTTGTTTTTGTTAAAAGTCTAGCTGCAGAGTTTTGGATAAGCTGAAGCCTCTCAATAGGCTTTTTAGGGAGGCCAGTAAAAAGGGCGTTGCAGTAGTCCAGTCTACTTGTAACAAATGTGTGAGTTAGCTTTTCAGCATCTTTCTGGGTTAGGAAGGGCCGCACCTTGGCAATATTTCTAAGATGAAAGAATGCTGTTCTGATCACCTTGTTTATATGGGAACTAAAACTTAGATCAGAATCTAAGATAACACCCAGGCTTGTTACTTCTGATTTGATCGAGGGATTCAGGTTCCCAAGTCTTGTGGAGAGTTCCCAAGTCTTGTGGAGAGGGGGCATTAAGTTAGTTGGAAGCAGCATCTGTTGTTGTTAATTTGTCCAGTCTTACAAAAAAAGGCATCTGGATCAATCTGAGAATCTCTTGAAGCATAACTTCATGCTTTTCTGATGCAAGTGAAAGCTAGCTTAGTGCTAGTTACATGCTTGCCAGTTATGAGCGTCTTGGCAAATGAAGATAAAACACTGAAAAATCAAATCAAATCACCAATAATAGCTCAGGACTACAGCTTAAAGGAATAATTTATGATATTTTCATGTCAATAAATGTCCATTTTGCTATCTTCTACTGTAAATTCATACAACATAATGATGATGCAACCTATGTCCAGTTCATGAAAGCTTTTACATTTGCTGTTCTAAACACCCGGTGTCTGGTAGCTCTATTTGAGACATGGAAGTTCAACAAGGACTTCATGAAAATCCTACAGTTTCTCAGCCACATCACATGTAGATGCTTTCCAGATTTGTTCATATTGGCAGTCGTATGCGTCATGCTGATCCCTGTCTGTAGGCGACCTTTTTATTCATCCACTACATCACTGCTCCTACTCAACATGAATCCCCCCTCTTTCCTCCAAACTATTTTCTAAAAAAAAAAAAAAAAAATGCGACGCTCCAAAGAGCCTCGCTGTCAAGTCTCATAAGTTTGCCGATGTTCAACCTTGATAACCGTCTAGACGAGCCGGGACACACAAACAAAACCTCAGAGCTTCTCCTGCGAGTGCACTGTATCGGATGTAATGACCCCGCCTGCCTCCAGTCCACTTATATAAGGAAAGATTACACAAGCGATAGCACTGCGAGGAGCGGACGGATATAGCTCGGCGAAGCTGTGGGTGCATTTGATCAGCCGTGTGAGGCTGCGGCGTGTGCGAGCGTCGGAGCGCGTTCCAGAGAGAAAGGACATGCATGAGTCTATACGTTAGGAGAGGGGTGGAGGCAGACAGACAGAGATAGAGACGAGCTGGTGGGGGGGGGGGCGTGTGGGGGGTTGGAGGAGGGGAGGGGGGGGGCAGACATTCTCCATGGGTGTGGGAGGTAGAGAGTCATTTATCATCTCAATGTGCTTTGAATGTGTAATCCGTTTCCTTTTTTTTTTTTTTTTTTTTTTGACAATTTGCATTTTGTGTACAGCTTTGGCAATATTGTTTCTGGTGAGAAGTCACACCAATCAAGGAAATGCATTGAATTAGTGTGAGAACAAAAAAGGGAGTTGGTGGTAGGTAGACAGGGGAACGGAGGAGGAGGAGGAGGATGGGGAGGAGGAGGAGGAGTGGAGGTGTGGGTTTGAGTTAAACAGCGTGAGGACTGCTGGGGCTGCTTCCACACTTCAAGGGCTTTAGTGACAGGGAAGCTGCTCTATTCAGCACTGTCAGCAATTTTGCTTGCATGTGTGCGTGTGCGTATGTGTGTGTGTGTGTGGCACGTGTGTGCCTATCCACAGGGAATGAAAACTCCCTGTGTTGTTGTTCCGTAAAGCAAGGACACTTTGCTACATAGGCGCAAAGGACAAATACACACATACTGTGGCCACATACTAGAGGGAGATTGATATATCGGTTTGCTGATATATTGAGAGAAATATTGGCCTTTTATTAAAAAACATATAACAGCCAGTCATGTCGTCCACCTCCGATATGATGGATATGATTGGATATGATGCAGATTACATATTTTATTGGATTCCGCATGCAAGTATGCATGAAAATGTATCATTATTATTATTAGAGTCCCATGATCTAAATGCTGTTTTAGAGGCTTTCCAGTCTGCCCAGAATAAAATTCTGGGCAAACTGGGGAATTTTTGGTATGAAAATGGTCAAATTTAAATATATTGATCCAAAAATATTGACATCGGTATCGGCCTTCAAAAACCCACATCGGTCGAACCCTACCCCACACTGTACAATACACGCAGAGACATACAACCACCACAGAAGAAGAACCCACACACGACGCCGCATTGTCAGACGCGCGGCGACTGTCGCTAAACGATAGCGAAGGAACCATAAAAGAACACTTTGTATCGTTCAGGAGGCTCTGATGGGAGAAGAAAAGTGAGTGTCAAAACACACACTTGAGTCGCAGCGAGTCCTTGGTGCAGGCGAAGTGCGGTGGCACACTGGCACCCAGCAGTAAAGTGCAGCCATCCCTGGCTGGCACAGAGGACACCCATTCACTCTGTGACAGGGTGTCACACCACATGATTTATGACGGGTAATTATGGTTATGGAGGTGACATCATATCCTACTCGCTGGCTCCCGCATGTATGCATGCTGTGTGTGTGTGTGTGTGTGTGTGTGTGTGTGTGTGTGTGTGTGTTTGTGCGGCTGCATGTGTGTTCGTGACTAATTAGTTATGCTGTCTGGATCCAGCAGCGACTGTCTTTGTTTTTCTACAGAACGGAAGACAAGGCATGTCACAACAACATATCTCGCAGCTTCCCCAGACGTGTAGCGAGGCACACACATGTTCGCGCACACACTCCAACACACACACACACACACACACACACACACACACACACACACACAAAAAGCATACATATGGGCCCACAAAAGAGCGCCCCTACAGCTCTCTCACTCCCATTTGAATGCTTTGTTTAAACCAACAACAGATTCGATTCTTCCGCCTCAGGAGGAGCGAGGACGGGCCAAAAGTGGTGAGAATGGTGAAAATGACTCACGTTCCTCTGCAGTCCTCCACAGAGGGTCGACTGAGCGAACCGTCAGTTTACCACCAGTCTGAAATTGGCAGCGGAAGAAGAAGAAGAAGAAGAAGAAGAAGCGCACGTCAATTAGAAAGCATTACTCTGCACCTAACTGCTGGTGACGGGCATGGGCACGACGAATGAGGAAATGGAATGATGATAATGTAATTTCTCTCTCCTCTGAACAACTGCTAATGTGCTTGCCAGTCCTAAACACATGCGTTCATTTAAAATTGATTTGACAAACCATGGCTACATTTCAGATGAATTGCTGGCTACTGCAAAGAAACGCTGAAATATTATAAAGGGTTTTACATAGTTAAGTGAAAGCCAGGATCAATCAGAAGGGTATTTCTTAATTTTAACTGTCTTGGACACACTTAAGGATGGCTTTCTGTTTTTTTTTCTCAACATCAGTTGCATCATGACAGTATAGCTAATGCTGTTTGTGGAGTCCAAGTACTGAGGTCATTGCGGGACACATGAGGATGCCCTTAATTTGCCTCTTTAGAATAATAAAATAATAAGGAAATAAAAACATAATAGCTGCGCAGCCAGTGAGTCACCGTAATGAGTCGTATTATTTTCTTGCCTGTTGACTGGACTCATTTCAGTGTTCAAAAGCATGGCCATAGCTGCAGGGGCCTCATTTGTGTATGAGCTTTCAAAGCCCAGATTTGAACTTTAAACTGCTATTAAGGCCGTGGTAGAAAATCAGAACAGCCTCTTCCTCTCTAAAGTCACCGCAGATCAGAATTTAGAGACAGTGTAAAAAAATATATATATATATCTCCGTGCTCCCTGACCCTTGCAAACATTTTTGCAAAAGTGCCCTTTTACAGCTTTTCACCCCTGGCCCTGAGAGAGGCTCTGAACACACGGTGAGGACGGAAACTTTACCAACCCACTGGCCCACGCTACGGTGCTATTTTTCAGTCAGGACTTGTAAAAAAAAAAATTGTCCTCACTAGCCTGCAGTTGAATTTACAAGGTCATAGGGAAACAGTAGTCAAATGCTGGGCTGGTGTCCAGAATTCTTCTGTTCCATCCCTGGATGAGGAATTAGTGAGTTAATTATTATGCGTAGCATCACAGGAAAACAACAGTAAATTCTTAACCGAACAGAAAAGTACAGGTCAATCCTCCCCCTAACAAGAGTGCAATAGTGTCTATACCAAGGAACCATCTTGGGCTGTCATTCAGATTAACAATGCATGATTGACACCTACATTATTGATCAGACCTGGCTCAAATAGCATTTGTAAATACTTGTACTGGTTTTGTTTAACCCTCTTAGGTGCCAGATAGGAGAGATTGGAGGGATTGGCCACCGAGCAAATCAATAGTGTAGTGAGTGAGCCAGAAAGCTGACTCAATCACAGGAAAGCCATTTTTGGAATCGTTCTCTCTGATTCACAACTCACAGTACCTGACACCGGTCCGCTCCGGCTGAGCGTCATCCCCTCTCCCCTCTGAGCGGACAGGATGCTTCCTGACAGAGGTGTTTGCTATTTCCCCTCCTCTAAGTCCCGAAACACCAGACTGTTCCGCCTGCAATGTACCTGTCAGGCAGTGTAAGTTTGTGGTTGACACAAACGCTTAACAGCAATTTGTCCGTAGGTAACACTTTACTTCAAGTGGTGCTCCTGAGGTATTATAAGGCATCATAAGGGCATTATAAGCACAATCAGAACATCATACAAAACACCCAATATGTAAAAACTGTAGGGGGTTGAATACTTTACGGGACTGTACAGTTAATTACATGATATTTAACATCGCACTTCAAGTAAAGCATTATGGGTCCTTGTACGTGAAAGAGAATGACTGAACACTCAAAACTGTGGGGAATGTGGAGGATGGAGTTAAGAAACCGGCTTGCTCATCATCCTCTGCAGATGAACTCAGTGAACTGAGCTGAGTCATCCAGTCATCAACATCCTCAAACAGGATGATTACATCTCGTACTTAATTAAGAAGGCCTAACAAAGGACGTTCTTCCCGAGGAACTGAGGTCGCTCAGTGTTTCAACCGGCTCTTAGGTTCGATAATCGAAAGGCATCTTAATATCCTCCACCATGCTCTGCTTTCTTCAAGCTCCAATGTCAGCAGCACAATGCCAGGGTGAAGAAAAGGGCAAGACGGATTACCACAAACCATCCTACCCACCTGTTTCATAAAAGCTTTCCTCTGGGAGATAGCACCGGTCCAGTGAGACCAAAACCACCAACTCAACAGCCTCCTCCCAAGAACTGCCTCCCAGGCCTCCAACCAACTCAGTCTCCACTCTCCAATCCAGTCTACAATCTTATAGTAGTAGGCTACATTCTTACCGCAGGCCTTCATGCTCAATCCTGACTTGCTGCTCATGTCTGATGCTTTTGGATCAATGTTCATATCTGATGTTATTATGACAGTTGTCTCAGGTGAATGTTGTAATGCACTTACTGTCATGGAAACACTGACAAATTCCGATTTGAGCATTCAAATACAAGTCACATGTAGGTCGCATGCCTCAGGATCTGATTTTGTACCGTACATCCATGTGGTCCAGACCGGAATTGAACAAGTGTGACTCCATGCAGCTTTTTGCGGTTCACACTGATTAGAAAACATCAGACCTGTGTCATATGTAAGGGAAGAATCAGAACTGGGACACTTTCAGCTGCAGTGTGAACACAGCTTTACACAGCTATCTACACTACTCAGAATGTCTGAACAAGTCATTGTCATTTATTTCTTGCTTTACAAGCATATACTACTAGTCCTGCTACTACTCAGTATTCCTCAGTCAAGGTTCACTGTTTCAATGCACTGCTCAGCAGTAACCATCCCTCTCTACAGCTGCCACCACACCGTGTGCCATGTTGTCTGAACACATATGCGGCTGAATTTAAATGTATATAGATATGATGTGTTTACTGTCTGTTGTGTGTCTTACACTGTCCACTTGCACTGAATGTGAAGCCCAGCTGTCCCTGCTCCACATGTGCCTCTATATACTCATGTTATGACTTTAGTTGTAACTGCACCCATGTCACCAAGGCAAACTCCTGTACATTTATTGGACTTGGCAAACACAGTGATTCAGATTCTGATCTGCATTACCCTGACGCAGTAAATCCCCACCCAGCTGGTGCTCCAAGCAGAGTAAACACTAGGATTTATTTTACCTAGGTCTGTTATTGACAGATATTACTGCTATGATATGACATGTGATGATGTGTTTACGGGCTACAATGAGTGATTTTTGCATTGAAGAAGCACTGTAAAAAGTTTACAGCTGTAACGTATAGCCCTGTTTTCACGTTATGAATCGTGAATTCATGGCAGTCCGAGGCTTATCTGTTGATGGAGGTTCAATGGGGGCGCTGTCCTGTGTATCCTGCTCAAGGCCCCGGGGCAAACATGTTCTACGGGCTCCTCCTCCCCCCTCTGCACCACCATCGATCACCATTTGACCCTGTACTGTACTTTGTGCATCTGCCCAGCCAAGTGTCCACCCCTTCAGGCAAACACATAGTACTCACTGCACCATGTACAACAATGTATGTACTGTATGTAAAACTGAGGCGGTGTGCAAATTTGTATGAGTGCAAATTCCCAGTAAAATGATAAATGTGTCTATTTGTGAGGTTTTTGTGGCTTTTGTGGCTCTAGGTGGTCTGGAACCCCAAACATGTCCTCTTGGTAATGTCCCAAAAGAAACACACACACACACACACACACACACACACACACACACACACACACACACAATTCCAGGGTACCGCTGTCCAGCCCTCGCTGTGCTGAAACGGGGCAGTCAGCGAGCACTCCAAACCTCACTTAATAGCGACAAGAATTTACATAAAATTAATTTGCATTTGCAATCGTATGAATAACACGGTTGCTGAAGCAAGCCTGGAAGAAGTTGCCTTCATAATCTGTAGCATCAGTAGCTATAAGACATCCACGGATGTGTATAAAGTCCCACAAACTACCACTGGACGACTTTTTATATATGAATAAATGCATTGTAATCATTCCTTTGTGAGAAAATGTGTCTTTACTAACTTTGAAGCCAAAAACAATCTTATTTTTAACATGATGTAGCCGTCCCGGTAAAGACAAGTACTTTGATGGCACTGTGATGAGGCGAGAAATTGAAGAACATATTGCTTTATAAAATAAATCAAACCAAGTTATTAATAGCAGAGAGGAGGCTATAGCCTACCTGTCAGATTCCTGCTGGTTTCCAAGTCTAGCTGATTCCACTTTCCCGAACATTTCGCCTGAACAGCCCGGGTTCAAGTCTCTCTCCTTTGTCTCCAACTCATAACGCTGACACATGACTCGGGATAAAAAGTTTTTTTCTCTCTCCAGTCCAACTTTGTGATCTCCGCTCCTCCATCGGATAAAATGTTATTCAGCTGTCTTCGTGTTTTATTCGCACCTTGTTATTAGAGGCTGCAGAGACGACAGGAGCGCACTGACGGAAATCAATGAAACAAAGTTGGGTTGCATGCCATTACAGCGGTGTTTGGATATTTTCTTTGTCTGTTCATGCCTTATGACTTTGTGTCCCGCCTTCAACTTCACCGGCAGCCTGCGAAAAAATCACCGTGATGTTTCCTATAATATTCCTATAGGAGCTTATAGTGTCTGTGTGTTGCTCGATAGTGAGTTTATAGTGACTTTATCATACTTAATAGTTTTAATCTCCCATGGTATCACTATAATATTCCTATAATATTCCCATAGGGACTTATAGTGTGTCAGCTTTACTCAATAGTGAGTTTATAGTGACCTCATCGTACATTATGGCATTTTCATCTCCTATTGTATCACTATAATATTCCCATGATATTCCTACGGGGGATTATAGTTGTCTATTTGTGATCCATATAGTCTATAATCCACCTGTACTTCAATCATTCTCCTGTCACAGTGTGGAAATCCATAAAACTCTTATGTAAAAGAACGAAAAGAATTTCCTATAATAAATGGCAGGATACTATACAAATATCATAGCAAAACTTTAAAATACCATGCTACTTTTGGTCATTATACCACAGAATCGTCTTGTAATACCATAGGAGAATAAAAAATAACATAAAGTCAGTATAAACTCACTACTGAATACCACAGACACACTATAAGACTCTATAGGCATATGACTGGAATATTATAGGGATACCATAGGAGTTAAAATGTCATAAAGTACCATAAAGTTACTATTAACTCACTATTGAGAACCACATACACACACTGTCTATAAGAATAGTATAGGAATATTATTGATAGGAGACTATAGGTCCATAAGAATATTATTGATAGGAATATGATGCAGACTTTTCTTTAGCCTTTGAAAGAGAAAAATCCAATCAGATTAGTACTTTTTGTTTTGTAAAAATCAATTCATTTGTTATCAAATATCAAAGCTTATAATGGTATTTCCTAATAGTAAATAGTTAAATGCAGCTAATTATTCTTCCAGTATGCATCTCATGAACAGTCAGAAAACCAAAGATCTGTAGTTCAGTACTTGCTACAGTGGAGTGCAACACATTTCTATAACATGTAGTGTTTATACAGTACAGACCATACTGTAGTTAGACCCTGACCTGGACTTCTTTGTTAAATGCATCCAGGTTAACACAGGACACCAATTAACTATTGAGATCAGCCATGAAGGTCAAGTGCACAGCTTGCCCTCTTAAACGCACATGAATGCATCTATTTACACTCATGCTTGTGTGTGTGTGTGTGTCTCTGTGTCAGTGTGTGTGTGTGTGTGTGTGTGTGTGTGTGTGTGTGTGTGTGTGATAGGGAGGGACTTCACATCTCTCTTTCATTGTATCTCCTCATACCCATCAGACTGGGGGATGATTGGACTTTCAGTGGGTCTTAAACGGGGACACACCCCTCTCTCTCTCTCTCTCTCTCACACACACACACACACACACTCTCTCTCACCACAGTATCTTTCCCTGTGTGATCTCCAGGCTATTGCAGACATCTGGGCCAGTGTCTCCTCTTTGGGACGGTGTGTGTAATGACCATGCCTTATCTTTCTCATTACCCACCCAGAGATGTCAAACTAAAGCTGGAGACGGCCTTGCTCTCCTGACAGAGAGAGATGGAAATAATTACCAGTGTCTCTTGTGGAATAGGGCGTAAATTGATACACACTAAATACTGTACCTCAGGGGTCTCTCTCTCTCTCTCTTTCTCTCTCTCACTCTCTCTCTTTCTCATCAGATGTACTAGACAAATGAATGCATCCAGAAGGAATTAATTGGATTTGGGAGCAGTCTCCTGCACGATCCACCAGGACAGACAAACACCCCCCCTAACCACTCACCCTCCCTTTTGGGCACACACACCCACACACAGACACACACACACACACACACACACACACACACACACACACACACAGTACCTACTCCAGCCGCCGCCTCCTCCTCCTCCTTTATTCCAGTCATGCCTTGCAGAAATGTCTGACACCCCCGCCCCCTTCGATGGATCAGTCTGTGTCCCTTATCCCTCAACACACACACACACACACACAGCGGCACGCGACTCCCCAGTGGATTGCAGCCTCTCTCTTGGATACAGTGTTTCCATGGCAGCCACGTTTTCTCCACGTGTAGAATCAGAAAGAGAGAGGGAGAGGGAGAGGGAGAGAGACCACTCCTATTGATTCACTGGCGGGCTATTGATTCACAGTCTGCAGCTGCACACTTACCTACAGCAAACACACACACACACACACACACACACAGAGTGCAAACATCCACCATCAGATTGGATCTTTGTAAGAGGTTCAGCCGTGGAATGTGATAATGAAGACCCACCTTTTGTGGAGTGTGCTTTTCACCTTTCAAAAGGGGCCTCAATACGTCTGACTGCTCCAGTTATCTCTTTATATTGTGCTGCATGAAGCTGCAAGCTGATGATTCTGATTTATAGGGGTGCAGGTGATCAAAAGCACAGGCAGAGACACTTGATACTTTTCAGTTCCAGCTGATTTTATTTCCTTCTTGGAAGAAAAAACAACAAAAAAAAAAATAAAAATAAAAAAAAAACAACAATCTGTACAGAGGTCTGAGAGGCAGTGATTGACCCAAACATTGGCTGGTTTTGAGTTCTAAACATCAAATGATATTGGCATGATTGGACAAAACATGATCATACACAGCATATTGCACAAATGAAAAAAAGAAAGAGACAATAGAAAAGATGTCTGAAGATTTAAAAAAAAAAAAAAAAGAAAGAAACTCCTGGACCACAATCATCTTCAACATAAGGATGTCCAAAGATGGCCGCCCTAGTGCCTGTCGTTGATCATAATCATACATAAAACACACAATCTTTGCTTATAGTACAGTCAGTATACATAAATATCTTCATGTTATTATTCTTTTAAAAATCTTAAACACAACAGCTATAGCTACATATACCTGAATCTGAAATACAAATGCTATTTGCCATGCCATAATATAGGAAAACAATTAGCCTGCTATACTTAGCCAACAGGTACAGAAAGGTTAAATACTATTTTTTGATGCAATTTGCGCAATAACAGATGAAGCACTTCATACATCTCCCTCCCTCCAAGTCTAGGCAAAGTGGAATGAGTGTGAAATTCCATCCAGTGGTTCAAATAAAACTTATCTTGATAAAAAGCACACAGAGGTATTAGCTCTATCCAAACAGTGACTCTCTGGGATCTTTCACTCATATACTTTAGGTCTATGTGTACTGGAGCAACACAGTCACCACTCAGACTGGGGAGCCTCAGTGGCGCTTTGTTTACTTGGCTGGTGAAACTGGAGTCACTGTGCCATTAAGAAGCATGTGGGTAAATACTGTAAACACTGTGTGAGGTCAGATTGTGCCAAACAAACCCCCCTCTGCAGTTCTAAACACCAATGTAGACCCAAACAACAATGTTGTAGGCTACCCACTCGCCGGAAAAACCCCCTTCTATAGATTTTGTACAAAAATACAAGTAGAAAATCATGACACACTCAAATCTCCTTAAAAGTGAGAGAAGTCGACATTTTAAATAAGATACACTTCTAGCCCTTCCGCGCTGGATACAGACAGGTGTATGTGCACACACACACAAACGAGACCTGTACGAGAACAATACTTCTAAGTATAAAAAAGTTTGGCCGGTATAAATACATCAATATAAAAAAAACGTCATCTGACACAGAGGAACTACAAAGTTGAAGCACTAGGCAGAAAGGATGCGCGTTGGGGAGCATTGGTCCTGAATTGTGCACTGAGTGTTTAAAAAGGTTCAGAAAGGGTTTTTCTGAAGTTTTGAGTCAGTCTTTTTTTTTTTTTTTTTCTGAAAGTCCTGCCGTTGAAAGAGAAGCTGGTGATAGTGAATTGTGTCCTATGGTCACACACATTGCGTAATTACGCAGCAATGAACACTTTACGCATATAACAACAACAACAAAAACCTCCTTATGCGGGAGGGCATGCGTGTTGATATTGAAATTATCTCGAGTTTGGAGAAACAAAAAATACACCTGAATATCAACTTGATGGTCAATGTGAATTGGCTATATCATAAACAAAAGGTAACCCAACATGACGAGCTCTCCAATAAGTGTCCCTTTTGCCTACCCAAAGTAACATAAATATTCAATGTTCAGTCTCAGTCCTCATCCACAGCGGATCGGATTGAATATTTCAGTTGAAGTCCGTGTGTTTCACTGCTCTCTGCTTACATTCACTCCTCCTCTGTGTCCAAATGCAAACTAAGCATTTCCCCCGTCTGCGCGCGCTCCCGGCAAACGCACCGAGCGCAGTCCAAGTCTGTGAGCGGTAACTTGCGCGTACCCGGGCTTCAACGCGCACACAGGCCACCGTTTCTTTCCTGGTCTCACTCTCCCTTATTTAGTGAAAGAATGGCGGAAATATTCTGGTCTGGACGCACGCACTTGCCTGTCGGGGGGGTTTACACTGTTCTAAACGTGGGGGGGGACGCCGCGCTTCCTTCAGTAGGTGAACACCAGGTTGGAGATGGTGGACTCCAGCCAGTCTCCTGAGATCATCTCGCTGACCTCCGGGGTGCAGTAGTCGGGGAAATCGAAGTGAGATCCCGCCCCGCACTCCCCGAAGCTCCAGTCCAAGTCCCGGTCCAGCTCCGCGTCGGAGAAGCCCATGCCGCCCAGGGACATGCTCTCAAACCCGGGGCTCGGGTTCAGCTCGAGTCGCTCGTCTTCGAACTCTTCGTCTGATGATGAGGATGACACGGAGGAGGAAGAGTGAGAGGCTGACGGCGTCGGAGAGGACGCGCGGGCGTACCGGAGCCGCGCGGTGTGGCCCGCCGGTGACGACTCGCTGGCCGCCGGGCTCTGCTCCTCGTACAGGCTGAGCGGGTCGCTGGACTCCGCCGAGCTGCTGAGGGTGGGACTGGCCGGTACTCCCACGGAGGGAGGTCCGCTCTCCAGGCTGCCTGCCCCGCCGAACATGTGGCCGCGCCTCGCCTCTCCGGTGCGCTTCTCCGGTATCTGCCTGGCCCCAGACACTGACCTGGATTTGAAGAGCGCGTGGTGGTCACCGGGAGACGCATAGTCCTGCACCGGTGCGCTCGTCTTGATGCCACCCTGTTTGTGCGTCCTGCTCACCCCCTTCGACCCGGGGCTTCTTTTAACGCCGGGCTTGGCGCTGCGCTCCCCGCTCTTCTCCCCGCGCTCCGCCTGCTTGCTCGCTCCGCTTACCGACTTGGCCTTCTTTCTGGGACGGTACTTGTAGTCTGGGTAGTCGGCCATGTGTTTGAGTCTGAGCCGCTCCGCCTCGCGGATGAACGGGATCTTGTCCGTGTCTTTCAGCAGCTTCCAGCGCTTCCCCAGCCGCTTGGAGATCTCGGCGTTGTGCATGTCCGGAGACTGCTCCATGATCTTCCTCCTCTCGATCTGAGACCAGACCATGAACGCGTTCATGGGTCTCTTGATGTGCCCCGTCGGAGTTTTGCACCACGCCACGTCGCTCCGTTCCCCGGAGGAAGGGGACTCGGGGGTCGGAGACGCGTCCATCTCCAAGTCCATCTCTCCCGAGTCCGTGGAGTCCCCGCCGGGGGAAAGAGCGTGGGCGCTCTCCGTGTGGCTCATGTGCTGCACCATCCTTTCCTCCGAGTGCCTCAGCTGTCTGGAAATACTCTGCCTCTCTTCGACAGCGCTGTGATTTTTGACAAAGTTCTGCGTGCTATCACAAAAACGATTAATTCCTCAGTTTGTTTTAATGTCAGACGCGTTCTGAGGAGGCAGATCACTGATGGATACAGGTTTGAAAAAAAAGTTCCTCCAAGTCTCTTCTGTCTCTTTTCAGTTCGGTCCGTTTTGGAGACGCCTGGCCGCTCAACTTTTCCAGTGCGTTTCCAGTGTCTCTTAAGAAAAACAGACGCACGGAAACAAGATCAAATCCCGACCCTATAGTTTACAGCAACTTTCAACTGCCCGTGCGGCTGAAAACTCGCCCGGCAAGGCTGAAAACGCGTCGCTGTGGACAGCAGCAGTGTGAGTCTCTTATGTGAACCTGGCTGTCTGCAGCGCAGCTTGTCTGTGCGGTTGGAGAACCATGTGGCTGAATGGAGCGGCTGCGCTGTCTCATAGTCTCCCTGTTTCCTGAGCGCTCTGTAACGTTACTGTAAACACAACAACGAGAACCTCGCCGTTTTATACCCTCATCGCGAGATATACGCGCCAATCAGCGGCTGTCTCCATCCTGATTTTTCAGACAAACCACGCCCCCCGGCCGCCCATTGGCTGAATAAAAAAAACGGGTAATAATAATAATAATGTGCAATGAGGATCGGTGTGTCTGACCTCATTCCTGTCAGACTCCACTGGAAGAAAGGCAAACTTGGTGTGTGTGTGTATGTGTATGTGTGTATGTGTGCGTCTGTGTGTGTTTTTAAAGGAACATGGTGTCCTTTCCCCCGCTGCAAGGGGAACCTGCAAGGATATACTTAGAACTGCATTAGTTCCATGTGGATGAATATTGACTAAATTTAGATGATGTGTAATAAGGGGACGAGGAAATGCTGAGAAAACACAACATGTTTTGTTCAATAGATTGCAGTATAAGCAGGGATGTAGTGGAGGGTAAAGCCACCTAAACCCAATTATCCACCTATTTTTAGTTCACACCTTTTTAGGACTGAAATAACTGATTACAGCATAAATTCATATTATATAGCACAGTAAGTCATATCACAGTGATGGAAGTTAGATGAAGATAGGGTGTTTTAAGAGGGGGAAAACGCATAAATGAATGTGGATATATATTTTTTCTGAAAACATAACTCATTTTTGTGTGTATGGGTGGCTGTTTGGCCTCTGATGCTCACCGCTGGAAGGTGACAGTCTACCTACTCATTTATTTACCCTCTGCATCACTGCAATGATGGTAAACCATAAAAGCAGCAACCTTGAAACCAATAATTATGGCTCTCATGAGAGAGGACAGTTATGTATCAGGGTCACACCAGCCTCTGTGCGAGTAAAAAAGAAAGTTACACTCACGGCCAAGGCTACAGTCTCCCACCCCCAGATGTAATTGCACGCTCTGTAATGCACAGGTTCCTCCTGCTGCACAGCCCACAGCCCCATTATGTTAACATGCCTGTGTCATGTATGATCACATTACCGGCAGTGTCGCTAGATGTCAGACTAGAGCCAAAGGGAGCTGATGAGGTTTACATTGTGTGTGTGTGTGTGTGTGTGTGTGTGTGTGTGTGTGTGTGTTACCATGTACAGCAGATTTATCTCTGTCCTAATCAGTTGGGCTACAGTCATTAAATCATGCCGGTGATGTCATCGGCTGGTATTGAGGGCTCTCGGCAGACGACAGCATAACTGTTTTTCACACCCTCATAACACACTCTTGAACACTCTCTGTGTGTAATTCAAATAGGCCCGCTCAGTGATGTAGTGGTAAATAAAAAGGTGGGTAAACCGAGCTTCGGTCGGTCATGGTCATAAGGAAAGAAACCAGCAAAAGAAAAAAAAAAAAATCACATAACAAAAAGTCATACATTTCTGCTTTTTTTAGAGAATAGATCTAAGATATTCATGTACTGTAACATACATGTTTGACGCCTTTTATTATGACATACTCTTAATTTAGGTCAAGATTTATAAAAAAAAAAAAAAGATGGGTAAAAACTATTCCACAAATAAAAAGGTGGGGAAAAGTCACCCTTTACATCCTGCGCCCGCTAACATTAAGTTGAAAGGTGTTTAAAATTTCACAGCTCAACCCCTATCCCCCCCCCACCCCCCCTTATGTGCTCCCATAAATCAAACACATAAATAATCATGAGCCTTCTTTTATCAGTCTATATCTCGAGCTGCCCCAATTACAAGCATGCACCTGCCGTTACGATTACCCCACTGTTTTCTATCTCTCTCTCTCTATCTCTCTCTCTCTCTATCTTTTTCTCTCTCTCTCATGGGCTTAAAACACTCACACACACACACACACACACACACAGCGGCGCGCACAAAGGTTTGTTTAAACAGGTGTGACGCGTATACCTGTAATCTTATCTGATGTGTGAGAAGCAGCTGTCAGGTAGCTTTCCACTCTGTGTTCGGTGGCAGATGCGCGGCTCCGGCAAGGGCCCGGGATGCCGGAGCCTCTCTCTGCCGGGCCCCCTATCCGCTCTGTCATCTTCAGAGCTGCCGGAGCCATGTGTTTACCCCCAAATACACCCAGCGCTCCGTCTCGGCTCTGTTGACGCCTAAAGGGATGCTGTCATTATGAGAGAGTGCTGTGGGAGACTGGGGCTCTTGCAGCAACTTCGCAAAAGTCTCCGTGTGTGTGTGTGTGTGTGCTGTGTAGTAGAAACTATAAACCGATATGGGCTTTTAAAGGCAGACGCTGATACTTTTGGGTTGAAGCTGCTGATGTTTTGTACTAATAGTCAGTGTTTCCCCCGGAATTGTATTCTTGTCAGGGTGGAAAAAGCCTCTGAAACAGCATTTAGACCATCATGGGACACTAAAACTCTCCACTGAAATTCTTCTAGATGGGCGAGCAGCCCCTTGAGGCCGGGTGAGGCAGGTTTCATTGCAGGTTTTATAAACTGAAACCCCCTGAAGCTGTGGAGTAAAATCCTCCTACACCACACTGGAAATAAAAATCAGAAGTAAAAATAATAATAAAATCATCCTCGCTAGCTGCAGTCGGGGAGGAACCTCCATCATATCAGAGATGGACGACACAAACTGGCCGATATCTGATTTTTAATAAATGATCAGTATTGGCCCGATCTATCAGTCTAATCCCATTGGAGCCTATATGAGCTGACAGAGTCTGTGTGTGTGTGTGAGTCTGCCTCTTCACAGTGGGTTTGGTTTATTGTGGGTTTACAACCGAGGCTGTAATAAACCAGAAGGGAACACAGTTCACAGTCGTCACACTGTGTTTTAAAGCAAGGGGTGAAAATCAGAAACCAACAGCAGAAAGCCATGAAACAGAAATGTGAGACGCAGGGAGCTTGCTTTCTTGAAGAGTGTGTGTGTGTGTGTGTGTGTGTGTGTGTAAGTGTGTGTGTCTCCGCATGCAGTCAAATGGAGTTACTCATTACCATGTACTTGCCTTTTTCAACTGCCTAGGAATGACGCGCCGCTTTGACCTGCCTGCTCGTCATCCGGGGTCAAACACAATGAGGCCTTTGTGTGTGTGTGTGTGCGTGTGTGTGTGTGTGTGTGAGTGTGTGTGTGTCCAGCCCTAACTGAATTGGAGTTTTTCCAGGGATTGAAAGTTTTAAACCAGTGGGAAGTCCCCTCCACCCTGCAGTCAAACAGAAAAACTGAAGACTAAGCACTGATTTGCATACTCTCTCCCTCCCTCTCTCTCTGTCTCTCCCTCTCTCTCTCTCTCTCTCCCCCCCCCCCCCCTCCTCTCTCTCTGACTCATCCACAGGCAGTATGTTGTCTCTGTTTGGTGTGCATGTGGTAGACAGTGCAGGTGGCCGTCTCACCATCTCACCCACCTACTGCTGTCAGTCCTTTACAACAGTTACACAACAACACTAACATACTCAATTATTTTTAAGTGGCGAATAACTGGAGTGGAGAATAACTAGTCCAAGAGGCGGAAAAAGTTATTGAAAATAACTATTTCCCTCCCTCCCTGCCTTCCTTCCCTCCTTCCTTATTTCCTTTCGTCGTTTGTTCATTCGTTCCCTCCATTTCTTCCATACCTTTTACGATCGAGGCTATATTTGAAGAAACAGAGACAGAAAAGTTATTTGAATAACTACTCTCTTTCCCTTCCTTCCTTCCTCCCTTCCCTCCATCCATCCTTCCTTCCTTTGTATGTTCATTCGTTCCTTCCAGTCAAGACTATATTTGGAGAGACAGACAGAAAAAGTTATTGTGAATAACTATTCCCTTTCCCTCCCTCCCTTCCTTTCTTCCATCCTACCCCCCTTACATCTTTTCTTCCTTCCTTAATTCATTTCATTGCTAACATTTTCAATTACATACTGTATATACAGGTATATTGACTATCACTAGTCATGTCCTTCCTTCCTTCCTTCCTCCCTCCCTCCCTCCCTTCCATCCTTCCTTCCCTTTTACAATCAAGCCTATATTTGGAGACACAGAGACAGAAAAAGTTGAGATTAACTACTCCTTCCTTCCCCTTTTCCCTTCTTCCTCCCTTTCTCCCATCCGTCCTTCCTCACGTTTTACAACAGAGAGAGAGCAACAGCGCAACAGAGAAACGGAAAAAGTAGTGGAGAGGAAGGGCGAGCGAGTGTCAGGTGGGCGCACGAATGGAAACGAGACAGCATCCTCGACAGTGCGAGCCGAGCAGAGATGGAAGAAAGTACGACTATGCAAAGCGGGAGAGGAGAGGAGACGGCACAAATAAAATCAGAGAGAGAGAGAGAGAGAGCGGGAGAGAGGGAGAGAGAGAGAGAGTGATGGAGCAATCGGGCGACCCCCTCCTTCCTCGCTTGCTCGCTTTCCCCTCCGCCGGCGCTGTAATCCAGACGACGCCGGTGGAGGTGGAGGGAGAGAGAGAGAGAGAGAGAGAGAGAGAGAGAGAGAGAGAGAGAGAAGGCGTGGCCAAAGGCGACGCCACGCCCCGGGAACTCCCGACATCCCTCGCTCTCGGATGCGGTGACGAGGCAGGTCAGATGATTGCTGTGTCACGGCAATGCAGGCGAACTCACAGGAACACACACACACACACACACACACATGCACACACACACACACACACACACACACAAATGCACAAACAAGACAGAAATGCACACTCACGGCGAGACAGAGCAAGCCGAGTACCAGTGTACCGCTGCAGGACCCAGACGCACTGCGGAGTCAAATCGAGAGCGCAGACACACACTTACACACACACTCTCTCTCTCTCTCGCACGCGCACACACACACACACACACACACACTTGTGCACAAACACACACACAGAGTCAGACACACTCAGAGCTGCACTCTACTACACTCAGACACTCTGATACGACGATCGGCTTTTTTTGGGGGCATTGTCTAAAAGCCAGAGGAGTGGGAAGGAGCGGAGAACGAGAGCAGAGGCGAGAGGAGGGGGGTAAAGGGAAGGAAAGGAGAGCAGAGAGCAGAGAGAGAGAGAGAGAGAGAACCGGGAGACGGAGAAGTCGTCAAGCGGGCGCCGTTCGCAAAAAGTCGTCGTATATACCTCGCCGAAAGGTCGTCCGGCGGCAGAAGAGGGGCGAAGGGGGGGGGATGGACGGACGTTTTTTTTTTTTCACCGATAACGTGGCATTTTCCCCCCCCGAAGAGGACGACTCTCGCTTTTTTTTTCCCGGGATTCCGTACGGATATTTTTTGGAAACGTATAGGAGCCGAAACCGGCCGCAGGAAATGGATATACTGCGCAGAAAGGAAAGCTGGGGGGGGGGAAAAAGAACAAAGATTCGGGGGGGGGGAAGAGAGAGAGAGAGAGAGAAGAGACAGAAGTGGAGTTTGGAGTTCGGTGCTGCTGCTGCTGCTGCTGCTGCTGTGTCGCCGCTATGTTTTTTTTTTTGTTTTTTTTTGCAGGATCCTCGATGGCTGCCGACGTGGGAAGAACCGATCGGAGAGTCTGGAAAGCAACGTTGGAGAAGTTAAGACAGTCAGAGAGAGAGAGAGAGAGAGAGAGAGAGAGGCAGCAGTCAGAGGCAGGAGTATAGAGTGGGGGGGTGGGGGGTAGTGGTGGGGGGTGGGGGGGAGATGTGCAGACTGGCGGCCGCGACGCATGAAAATGTATCCTCGAAAAACCCTTTCGTCTCTCCCCGATCGAACTCCGGAGCGCTTTTACCTTTTCGCTTTTGCCGTTCTCTCCGTCTCTCTCGGTGTCTCTCTCTCTCTCTCTCTCTCCGCCTTCATATATACACTCTCACGTACACACACACACACACACGCACAACATCTAAGCATTCGATGGCAGCCGTATCCGCCATCCATCCCCCGTCCCGTCCCGTCTCTCTGTGTGCAGGCGTCCGCTGAGGTCAGGTCAGGTCAGGGTCCGGGGTCCGGGGTCCGGGTTCCGGGGTCCGGGTTCCGGGGTACGGGCCGGTTCTGTCCTCACGTAGCCCGGGGGACAGTGTCCTCACTGCGGGGGGGGGGGGGGGGTCGATGAGGACCGCTACCGGGCTCCGCGAGCTCTCCAGACAGGCTCCAGACGTACTGACCTACATCAGCCTCAGTCAGACTGGGAGAGAGAGACAGAGAGACAGAGAGAGAGAGAGAGAGAGAGAGAGAGAGGGATGAGTGGGGGGAGGGAGAGAAGGAAAGAGAGAGAGAGAGGATGGAGAGGGAGGGAGGGAGGGGTGGGGGTGATTGAGAGACTGGCAAGCGGGCAAAAACGGCGAGAGAGGCGAAATAGCGACGTTTATCGAAAAAAAAAAAGTGCAAGACGGCGGTGGCGGAATAGCGGCGAACGCTAGAGAGGGAGGCGGAGAGGTGGAGAGGCGGAGGAGAGGAGGAGAGGAGGAATCAACAGACTACAAAATAGAATCGCCGCAGCCAATTCCTAACTAACTCTCAGCCCTCCTTTCAGCCCGCACACACTAATAACACTTTAAAACTGCCTCTTTTTTTTTTTCATCGTTCTGCTAATCCTTATCCTCTCCTCACTTTTCCCCTTTGCCTCTTGTCCCTCCCCGTCTCTCCCCAATCCCCCCCCCCTCCCCTTCCCTCCCCCCCTCTCTCTCTCCCTCTCTCTCTCCCTCTCTCTCTCCCTCTCTCTCCCTCCCTCAATTCAGCTTGATTTTCATCATGCCACCCGAGCGTCTCTCACACTGTGGGAGGATTAGTCCGTCTCTGGCTGTCTGCTTATCTGTCTGCTCTGGCTTTCGGCTGCAGAGAGAGAGAGAGAGAGAGAGAGAGAGAGAGAGAAGCAGAGGCGGAGGCGGGGGCGGAGGCGGAGGAGGAGGAGGAAGGGAGGGGAGGAGGAGGGGGGGTAGACGGGTTGGCATCTCCTCTCTCGGTTGTTGTGGCTACACCGGCTCGACTCGAGCTTAAACGCGAGCGAGCGAGTGTGTGTGTTTCTCTGTGCGGAGACTATCTGCAGTGCGGCAGCGATATGGGGAGAGGAGGAGGTTTTGGAACGGTGTGTGTGTGTGTGTGTGTGCACTGTTCAGACAGGTGCGGATATGTGTGTGTGTGTGTGTTCGGCATGCATCTCCTTCCACGCTATATAGGCTGAGTCTGTCTATTCCCGTTTGTGTGTCCGCCTGCCTGTGTGCGATCATTAGTCCCCGGTGCCCAGTGCAGACACTAAACAGGGATCGATACCAATAGAGCAGCAGATAGATCAGCCCCGGCGTTAGCGCGGCTCCCTCGGGACCCCGCCCGGCAGTCCGAGTCAGTCTCTACAGCAACACACCTCCGTCACACTAACGACGTCTTTATCCCGGGGTGAACACCCATAGGCCTCGGGGAGTTTAAAAAAAACCAAACAAACAAAAAAAAAGGCGAGAAGTACGAGAAGGTAAAAACCCGCCGGGTCGGTGTGTGAGCCGGCGAGGTCAGCGGCTCACGGATGAGATTTGAAATTGAAGACGCTGGTGGTTTATTTTTTCCTAAAGCCTATAGCGTGATCCGCAGTGAGCTGTGACTCCGCTCGGTTCGTCTGACCTCCGTGTTACGGCTGCTGACGCGTTAGGAGGATCGGTTCGCGAAGATTGGGCAGATCAATGAATTTCTGTGAAAAAAAAAAAAATCCCTTTCTGCACCTTCTGCACAGTTTCGTGTTTCACCGGTTAGTCATATAGAAAGGCTAAAGTTGGATTTTTCGCAGAAATGTTTGACCTACACTGCAAAAATGTCCAAATGAAAAGTTATTTTATCTAGTATGGGGTCTTAAAATCTTTGTTTTTCTTAAAACAAGTGAAAAGATTTGCTAGTGGGATGCGATCATATCAATGCTTCCAATGCAAATCAACTTGTTTCAAGTTTTTTTCTTGAATCAACTGTCATTCCCTTGATAGTGGAGTGAGACTTTTCACTTCAAGAAAGTTCTCGAAACAAGTAAAACTGCACTGGAAACAAGTGGAATTACCTCACCTTGTTGGTAGAATTCTTCATTTGCTTTAAGAAAAATAAGATTTTAAGACTGAATATGAAACTAAATGACTTGTTTTGATGCACTTTTTGCAGTGTAGCACTAGTGTTACGGACAAAATCCCAACAAACAACCTCAATCCACTCAATTCCCAAACACAGCTGCAAGCTCTCTCTTGGTGAACTCAAAGATCTCCCACTTCATTCTATATCAGGTAGACTTCTGAAACCTGAACCATCCATCTAAGTCAGAGGCCAAGATCGGGTTGAAAAACACTGTCTGTTAGTCTGCATAGTAACCTATGTTTCTACCCAGGGGGAGTGAGGAGTGTGTTCTTCATTTCGCATGGCTTCATTCCCTGCTGGCTGATTATGGATGATACTCTAGACCGCTGTAGCCAAGTTTCAAAGTCGGTCCAGATAGAGACAGATAGAGATGTTGCTGTCTAGATCTCTTTCTCGGTATTGCTGGAGAGAGAGAACTTATCAGGTCCAGATGCGGGGAAAGTGGGTCACCACACCAAACATGTGCCAGACCCTATACTTCCCCATATGTACTGGGACCCGCTGCTTACACTGCTGCACATATGTACACTTGCCAAGTCAGACCATTTTCTTCCCCATCTCCCAAAATAGCTCAGAGCGGAGTTACAAAGTGTGTGTGTGTGTCTATGTGTTTCCATCTGGCGTATATCTTACATCTGTACATACATCCATGCCTGCATGCACGGTTCCCCTACAGTAAATCGCACAATTTTATCATAACTACAGGGTGTGTTTACGCGTCGGCTTTGAAGCTCGCTCGTTTTCCCGCAGCCTTTGTCTTAATGTCCTTCTCGTATGACATCCAAACTAGTAGCTGCCTTAAACCCCCAGACCCCTTCACGCTGTGCCTCTGCCACTGCAAACAACAGCCATCTGACAGCAGCAGAGAAGTGTGGTTTGGCCCACAGATCTTTTTAATGGGGAGTTTACAGGCGAACAAGCACTTTTTTTGTGTGTGTGCGACTGAGGGAGCCGTTTTGTGTTTCTGTGCTCCGGAGGTCATAAGGAATCTGTTAGGATGGGGCCGGCTTGTGTTCAGGGGGGATTGGAGAAGTGTTCGTCGGGGAAACTCGAGGCTGTTTGCGGAGGCTCCATTTGGGTCGTGAGCCATGGTATATCATCAGAACCGCCCATATAGCTCCGGGCGAAGCGCTATTTGTAAGCATCTACACATTTAAGGCCAAGAATGCTCAGTCAAAGCCCTTCCAGAGTTTTTTTTCCAAGTATTGCCCAGTGCGACCTCTTTCTCAGAAAGAAATGTCTCGCTCCCCGGTCAAAAATCTCTGACACACTTTTTCTCCCATACTGTCGCCTTCAGCTTTTTTTTGTATTTGCTTAGCACTTTATGCGCAGTGACAAATTGCGTTGCTGAAAGCGTTGCGGGAATAACAGCAATACCATAGATGAACCCTGAACATGTAAACACTCGGGCGCAGACAGACACACACCACTGGGCCCGGCTGGGGAGGATATTATGATTGGACTGGACAGCGAGTGTCAACCCAGGGGGCAAATCAGCTGTGTTATGATGCGTAATCGGTCGGCTGTCTGAGTAGGTGTGTGTGTGTGTGTGTGTGTGTGTGTCACACCGCCACATACACGGGTCATTCCCTGGCAATGCCTAGGGAGTATTGCATTGATTAGCGTCTGAGCGTTGGTCACATCTTGAGCCAGCGGCGGAGCGGCGCTGCTGCCTGACTGCAGGAACCTGGAAGAGTGGCAGCTTGCCGTTGACTCCTTTGGGCTCATCTCCTCTCCTGTGTGTGTGTGTGTGTGTGTGTGTGTAAGTCCAAGCCAGTGTCACATGTACTGTATGAACCTGCCTTGTAATGTTACACCTTTAGAGAGGAGGTGTTGATG
This sequence comes from Centroberyx affinis, assembly GCF_046629955.1. Classification (NCBI taxonomy): domain Eukaryota; kingdom Metazoa; phylum Chordata; class Actinopteri; order Beryciformes; family Berycidae; genus Centroberyx; species Centroberyx affinis. The sequence continues at coordinate 15,022 of NW_027282352.1, read as the reverse complement.
GCTCATTGTTAAGGGTTTGGACACACTGTCTTTTAGTCTTATGTTGATGAAAATGTCTTTTTTTTTTTAACAAGCAAAAAAAAATCACCTGCCAATGCGGTGACATCATTTCACTTGTTTCCCTTGCCAACCAACTTGTTTCAAGAATTTGCTTGAATACTCATTGCTCAGTGCTAGAGGAGTGATCTATCTATTCAGTGCTAGAGGAGTGATCTATCTATTCTGCCTTGTTTCAAGAAAAAAACCCTGATCCAGGAGACACGACATTGGAAACAAGTGGAATTATCTCACCAACGTTGGCAGAATTATTCACTTGCATTAAGAAAAATACAACTTTAAGACTGAATATGAAACTAAATGACTTGTTTTGATGGACCTTTTTTTTGCAGTGTAGCACTAGTGTTACTGACAAAATCCCAACAAATAACCTCAATCCACTTACCAGACACTGCTGCAGGTTTTGTCTTGATGAACTGAAAGATCTCCCAAGTCCTGAGTCACAGGCCAAGAGTAGGTTGAAAAACACTGTCTGTTAGTCTGCATAGTAACCTATGTGTCTATCCAGGGGGCGTGAGGAGTGAATATGAGACTAAATGACTTGCTAACACAGATATTTCTTGCGCTTTCGTTTTTAGAAAGCCCTTTCTCTAATGTCCAGAGGGGAGGGAGGAGGGTTTAGCTCATTAATTGGACTGCTGCTGCACTAAATGTGAGATGCTGATATGAGATAATACCCGTTATAACTGAAAGCAATAGCAGATGAGTATATATCTGTTTGTTACGCAACACTGAGTCAACGGTGTGGAGCTGTATGTACAGTAATAGCACGTCTGTTGTCGCAGGGAGAGAGAACAGGTGGAATAAACAGTCTTCTGATGGGCGATGTATGCGCTTTATATATGTGTGTGTGTGCTTAAGTGTGTGTGTGTGTGTTTGAATGAGAAGCCAACCAGCTCAAGTTAGCACAGTCTGACTGGACAATAACAGCATACTGATGCCGAGGCCTCGGGGGACACCACAAATAGAAACTTCCAGGAAGAGAGGAGGAGGAGGAGGAGACAGGGAGAAGAAGGATCAGACGAGGAGATAGAAAGAAAGGAAATGGCTTGTGTGGGTCTGTCATCCACGTACAGCGTGTGTGTGTGTGCGTGCGTGTGTGTGTGTGTGTGTGTTCACCGCTTCAGAACGGCACATTCTGGTTCTTGCCTTCACACTTCACACTTGCTGAATGTTTCTGCATGTCAGCCTCTATCTTCTCCCCAGGCTCCCCATTGCTTTTATAGCCCAGGCGGTCTTATCTAACCAAGTCTCCTGAGAAAACGACCGCAGAGCGAGAGAGATAGAGAGATAGAGGGAGAGAGAGAGAGAGAGAGTAGGTGGAGGAGAAGAGGGAGAGAGACTGCAGAGAGAAAGCAGGGGAAGTGGAAGAAGTGAAAGTCACATCATGGGTAATTTATGGGTAATTTAATTAAAAATAAAGATAAATAATGATCATTTCTCTTGTGTCCAATGCAAATCAAGTTGTTTTTCGAGAATGTTCTTAAATCAAGGGTCATTTTCTTCAATCTTCTCACTTTTTTTCCTCAAGATGTTGACGCTTGTTTGTTGAAACAAGTAAAACTGCATTGGAAACAAGTGGAGTGATCTCATCCCCACCGGTGGAACTGTTCACTTGTTTTTTAGAAAAATAAGACTGACTCATAAGACTGATTATGAGACTGAATTACTTGGCAAGACGGGTGTTTTTTTGCAATGTAAAGAGAGACAGAGAGAGAAAGACAGATAAGTAAACAAGAGAAGGAGAGAGAGAGACCACAGAGAAGGGGGGGTTGGAAGAAAATAATAAAGTCTGAGAAGTGCTGCTCTGCTGCAAAAACAATCCATCTTAAAGAACTACACTGACTTTTTAGCCCTTATACCCAGTATGTGATGAGGATTGGCACCAAGATCATCTCTGTGTGTGTGGTAGATAGATCTGTCTGGTGTGCATGCTAACGCTTTAGCATACAGTGTGTTAAGTAATAGTACACGACTAGCATTATGCTAAAAGTGTGAAAATGAGAACTGGTTTGTTCATTTTAACATGCATCTAAACCTGCCAGGCTCTGCCACTGAGCAGAACTTGTTTTGTTTACACAGGAAGAGAGCAAAGTTGATTCGTAAACAGTGCTGTTGATTCGTAATGGACTTCTCTAATGATGAAGATTTAGATTTAGTTTGTTGAAGTTATGAATCTAAAGGCCATAGAATAAAAAACAATACCAACTTCGGATTATTAAAAGCTGTACCTTCATACTTTGGATAAAGCTAGTCGCCTACGATTAGGCTACTTAACACACTGTATGCTAAGGGTCAGCATGTGGATTAGACAGATCTATCTACCAGACACACAGATGATTTTGGTGCCAATCCTCTCGTCACATATCGGTCAACAATTCTGCCAAGTCAACAATTCTGCCAATGAGAATTTAATTAGTTTCCGGTGCAGCTGCACCACTTGTGGACTGATGTGCCTTATTCTGCCTTGTTTCATACTAACACTTGTTTCTAGAAAAATGTCCTGAAACCAAGAAACTGCATTGGAAGTGCAGTGGACTTATCTCACCCCATTGCCGGAATCCCCCCCCTTGCTTTAAGAAAAATAAGACTGACTTGTGAGACTGCATGTGAGACTAAATGGCCATGTTTTAGCGGCCGTCGTAAGGCCGTCTCCGTCATGTGTGCAGAGCACAGGGTGCTGATGGGTAATCAGACAGCTATCACATGCAGACGGCTCTAAATAGCCGCATGTTCCCTCCTCCTCGCGCTGCGATGCACATTTATGTTAACGCCACACTACTGTACCACAGTGTTGCCTCAGCATCACATTACTGGAGCGTGATGTTCCCTGCTCCAGGGCCAAACTCCCTGACTCGCTCTGTGTGTGTGTGTGTGAGTGTGTGTGTGTGTGTGTGTGTGTGCGTTCTTTGAGTCTGTTTGCAAACTGCTGAGCACAAGCCAGGGAGAGGGTTCACACTGGATTAGCTCTGAGTTGGCTAAACACCAGATAGCAGAGATAACAGTGTGTGTGTGTTTGTGTGTGGGGGAGGGGGGGGGGGGGGGGTGCAGCTGATATCAGCAGTAATAGGGGGAAAACACTGATAAGGCTTTTTCAGGATCTGCAGTTATGGCGTTCACGGCGGTTAAACGCTAACGAACACAGTTGATGCTTTTTGAGCTTTATTATGAAATCAGAAAGTCTTGTTTACAGCAAGCAAGCAAGAAAGAGTGGAGGAGAGAAGGAAGGAAGAAAGGGGAAGGAGGGGAGGAAAGAAAGGGGAAGGCGGGCAGGAAGAGGGGGGGGAGGAAAGAAATAAAGATGAAGGAAGGGAAGAAGAGGGAGGGAAGGGAGGAAAGAAAAAAGAAAGGAGGGAGGAAGAAAGACAGAAAGAAAGAATGAAGGGAGTGAGGGAGGAAAGAAAGAACGATGCATGGAAGGAGGGAGAGAAGGAAAGAAGGATGAGTGGGAAGAAAGAAAGAAGGAAAAAAGAAGAAAGTAAGGAAGAAAGCATGAAGGTAGGAAGGAAATCAAAAAAGGACGGGAGTGAGGAAGGAAGGAAAGACGGGAAGAAAGAAGGATGGAAAGACAGACGGAAAGAAGGAGGGAGGGAGGAAGGAAGGGAATGGAAGAAGGAAGGATGGGAAGACAGACATAAGGAAGGAAGGAGGGACAGAGGAAGGACAGAATGGAAGGGAAGAAGGAAGCATGGAAAGAGAGGAAAGAGAGGGAAGGAAGGAGGGAAGGAAGGAAGGAAGGAAGGTGGGAGGGAGGGAGGGAGGAAGAAAAGAAAGAAATAAAGACACAAACAAACAAACAAACAAACAAACACACAAAGTGAACCCTATAGGCCACAACAAGCTCCACTGTTTCTTCACTTTTTTTTCCTCCCCGCTCTTTCTTCCTCCCACCAGCTGGAGCCGAGCCCAGTGGGAGGAAGCCAGTTGTCATCTCCACTTTCCCTCCTCTCTCTCTCCTCCCTCTCTCCCACCTCTCCTCCGTCTTTTCTCCCCAGAATAAAACTGGAATAAAACGCGCCTCCGTGTCCGCCCCGCTCCGTGGGAGGGGAAGGTGAGTCTATAAAGGCCCCCAGTCTATTCCCCAGCACCATCCGCCGATGCTGAAGTGTTTAACTCACAAAGGGCTCGGCGGCCCGCGGTTTATGCAGAACACCGGGTGAGTCTTTTAGAGGACTCCATTGATGTGGCTTGTTTTACCTGAGCGCTAAGCCGCTAAGCCCCTTGATGTGCACCAAAACGGAGAGGACGGTGATATCTGCAGGGGGGGGGGGCGAGAAGGGGCGGACCTCCTGTCTGTCACCTTCGCATGAGACAAACAAAGCTGCCGCCGAGCCTTAAGACCAAGAAGCATGAACTAGAGCAGTGGTTCTCGACGTGGGGTCCGGGGACCACCAGGGGTCCTTGAGGGGGTTCCAGGGGGGTCCCCCAGCAAATTGATGAATTGTTACACTTCACCGTTATTTCATTCACAAGAAGTTAACACAGTTAGAGAATGACTGTTTTGATCGTAGCTTTACTGGTACCTCTCTACCTACAATACAGATAGTCAAGAAAATCTGGACAAAATCATATCTGACAAAAAAGTATTCTCAGATTTTGTGTGAGAGAGACAAAATCTCATCAAATGGGGGTCCGTGGCTTTAATATGTACAGTACTACATTTGGGGTCCTTGATATAAAAAAGGTTGACAATCACTGAACTAGAGGAAGCTAGAAAGGGAGAACCAATTCAGCTGCTCTTGGATGCCGATGGATGTTCTGCAAAGCCGTCTTTATTGATACAAAAACAAAAGCCATCATCAAGGATACATGGCAGAGACAATGGCTCTATTAAAGGTGCTATGTGTGGCATTTTAACATCAATAAATCATTACCATATTCATTTTGAGACATTAGTATAATTACCATAAACAAACAAGACCGTCGCTGGGTGGATTGGCAGCCTCTACCGGCCTCTACACTGCGTTTTACATTGTGAGCCACCTGGTCGGATTTGGAGGGAAAATCTGCTGGATCGCTTTACGGCACAAAACAGGAAGAAGGCGCTGTTCTTCCAGAGCAAACGGAGCTAAAGCTTCTCGCAATGGCAGATGAGGTGAAAGGGAGTGAAAGGTTGATGGAAAATTCGAACCTGGTCTCCCGAAAATTTTGTGAAATGAGCACAATGTCTTAAAATGTGGTCGGTGCACAAAAAAGTGAGAGAAATATGTTTTCCCACCAAGAAAGGATTACATGAAGGAGTTGTGACTGGAAGCAGGTAGCGGTCTGACATCGAAGTAGCGTGGTGGAAAGTAAGGGTGTTATGGTCGGGGTGGTTGATCGGCGCACACATCTCACATTTTTCGGACAAAGTTTTTTTTATTTAACCATTTATTTATTTGACCAAAACCTTACCCTAACCTTTACCAAACTGTTTTAGTTGCCTAACCCTAGCCCTAACCTTAACCCTAACCTAGGCATTTAATCTCCTAATTTAGCCAAAGGTTTTACCAGCCTAAATTTAATTTAGCTAACCTTTTCACGTGACAAACAGGTGAAAATGTGTCCAATTTGTGCTATTGTCACACAATCCACTTCATGGTGAAGGAACAAAATCTTCACATACTTTGTGTCCACAACATGTAATCTGTGGTTCAGAGTTTGTGCTCATTTCACAAAATGTTGACTGTTGAAGTAAAGCAAAACAGAAAACCTTTCAGCGAAGTAGCAACATCCTCTGTAATAGGAACCAATGGGGTTCATGAGAAAGTGGTTTTAATTTTGAGAAGAACTAGCACAAAATACCACTGATGTGAGAAAGAGGCTACCAATTTGAAAATGACACGTAGCACCTTTAAATACCTTTCCAAAACGGCCACTTCAGTCAAAATGGCCACCTTAGTGGACCAATCACAAAAAAAGGCCACATATCAAAGGTCAACATCTAAGGGTCAACAATAAAGCTTTAAACCCTCTACATATAGAATCACACACAGTAAATCAATATCATACATCTCAGAATAGTAAAAAATCCCATAAGCATTAGAACCTGTAAAAACTCATTCACATTAAAATCCTTCTTCATTCCATTAGGGTTGCCTTGGTTTTTCTACACCATTAAAGAAGGTTGTTATCCTTCGGCCTTCAAGAGTGGCTGAATTTGTTCTCCCTTTCTTTTGTCACCTTCACACACACACACACACATACACACACACACACACACACACACACAGACATCAAGTCACATCTTTGTGCGGTGTGAGTGGGAAAGAGAAGGCTTGAGTCTCCACCAAATCCCTAAAAGCTGTCATTGACATCAAACACTGTGAATCCTGCACAGTGGAGTGCTTCGGCGGATCGTCCGCGCCGCCTGTCTTTATGTCTCCATAGGATCCTTTTGATATGGCCTCTGAGATCCAGACCCTGCGCTCCATAAGGTATATCAGTGCTCTTTCAATCCCTCCTATATGACACAAGCTGAGAATTTATAAGTATACGAAAACAAGCCGTCCTCCCAAGGTTCATACGCAGTCAGTGCCAAGACGATTATATCAGCGCAGAGTCAGACAGGAAAATTCATATAATTCCTTAAGATCTGAAAACATACATTAGCGCATGTTGGAATATTCATACGGCAAGAGGAGATAGACCGCTGTGTGTGTATACGTATCAGTCTACAGAATGATCATTTACCAATTTAAACAGCGTATTAATTGGTGGAGCATGTGTAATTTATGACTGGGGTGGGATCGCGTGGATCTATCAGTGTCAGAGTGACATGTGTGGGGCGATAATCTATTCTGTGACCCAAATTTATGTGTTGAAAGGCTACAAAACCACACTCCAGCCCTCCCATCCGATTTCACAGCTCATCACTGTCAGTAGGATGCGAGCGTGTGTATACGCGTGTGTGTGTGTGTGTGCGAGAGAGAGAGAGTATGATAAAAGGAATGTGTTATCCATCTTATCCAGAGGAGATGTTTTGAAAGGAACTCTGTTATTAATAAATGCATGAGAGCCCACAGAAAAAGGAACATTCTGCGGCTTTGCACAAAATAAAAAAGAAAAGAGGAAAAAAAAAAATCACCACCCCCCCTCTTGTTAGCGTTCTCTCAGACGCTGTTTGCGCTAGGAGCTACGTCCTCAACGAGAGACATATTATCTCTGGTCAGCTTTCCTATCTATTATTCACAGCTCTGTGCGAAATACTGGTGGCGAGATCAACGGCAGTCACTTACAATATATCCCGGAGCAACGGCGTCCCATTCATGTGCAAAAGAAACCTTAATAACCGCGGCTGGAGATAGCGGAGAGTCTGCAAAGTTGGCAAAAGCGGGTGGAAGAAGGAGGCTTTGATTTTCAGGGGGGGGTGGGGGGGGCAGGGGGGGGGCTGGTATGGATCCAACGTAAACTAGATTAAGAAAAAAAGAAAGAAATAGGGTCTTTTTGATGTATTATTCAATGGCAGGTAATGTATGGACATTGTGTACTGGAGATGTTCAATAAAGGGGAATCTTGTTTCCTTTGGGGGGATTCTCCTCTTGTCTTCTATTTTAATCTACAGCACAACACGCCGCTGACATCACACACAACAAAACAACTTTTCAGGGCTTATTGCTTTATTGAAATCTCCCACCTTACAGGACACGGGCGTGCACGAGACGTGTGTGCGTTCACGAGCGCGCGCACGCCGAGGATTCACTCCCGAAATGTTAATAAATTCAAAGGGAAATTGCTTTGTGTTTATCTGTGCTATGACAAAACGCCTCGACTTTGATCCCAGGCTCATGTTATAAGCTCACAAACACACAAATGGCATTTCAAATGCTAATTCCCCATTGTGTATGTCTTATTAGATAATATGTGAATGTAATGCGCGTCTTCTATGTGGACAATGAAATATGTGATTTGATGCGGACAAACTCATCTTTTTGTCATATTGCATATTATATCATAGGCAAGCTGGCCATATTCTAAAGATGCAATCGCTTTTTTTTGTATAAATAAATGATGCTTTCATATCCATGTTCAATATTCCACAGATAATAATGTCAATAAAGTCGCAGTTTCAAAACATATAGATGAGCTGTTGGTTTGTGTGCAGCTTCTGCCTTGTGTGTGTTTTTTTTTTTTCAACTGCATTTCTAAATCCGGTTCTGTGGAAACGCATTTGGCTTTGAGTGCTGTCCTGGCAGGCTGAGAATATTTAACAAGCCAAATAGCCTCGCTTTTTTTTGCTTTTTAGGTACTCGGCTGCTGTCTGTTGCTATGCAACCGCATCCTCCAAATTGTCAGGTTCAGGCCACATTCCCCTCCCTTTCCTCCCCCAAAAAAACTGCAGAGGGAAAGGTACTTTGTACATGAACCGAGGCGTGCGCGATTCACCAACACCCCCGGGATTCTTCATTTAAATAAATCCCGATATTTCAATATTTGAGTTCTCCTCACATATTAAAAATATTCAGGCCCAATTGCATTTTTTACCAGCACACCTTTGTTCAGCGCACACCGTGTTCATTCTGCATTTTTGCATTCTTGCTCTGCTGATTTCTCCCTTGTTCTCCCCCCTTTTTTTTCTCGGCTCTTTTCATCAAAAATCACTCTCTGCCTCTCTGTGCTCCTCTTTGTTTGTCTCCGCCACTGAACCGCCCCCCCCAACACACACACACACACACACACACACACACACACACCTCTCTTTCTATCCGTGTACATACTGTATGTCTGTGAGGCAGACTGTCTCTATAATTGGGTTATTCTTCTCTTCACCGGTCTGATGCACTGAGACACACATGCACACACACAGACACACACTCAAACACACACACACAGACACACACTCAAACACAGACACACACTCAAGCGCACACACACACAGACACACACTCAAACACACACACAGACACACACACCCACAACTCCGACACTGGTTTGATATGTGGAGACGTTTTCATACTGATTGTTGCTGAGGTAAGAGAAGCTCACCCATGCGTGTTTTTTAGGCCTATAAGGGATTGTAGGCCTGCGTTGCGATTGAATACACCGATTGATATCATAAACGACAAGTATGGACAACTGAACAACTACACTGATCGATGCTGTTGTCACCTACTCTGCATGCAATCACAATGATGTAATGTCTTGACAGCGTTTCCTACATTGTTGAGCTTTCCTCGCCAAAGTATTCCTGAATCTGATTACCTCCTATAGGATGGATCGCGCTGTAACTTTGCAAACGGGGGGGAGGGCTTTCTGAACAAATCGGGCTAATCTAACTAATAACATATCGTGACTACAGTATGTACAGTATGTATGCTCTGTAAGGGGGTGGGGGGACAAATCCATGTGGACAGATGCACACGGGAATACAGTGATGAAAGGGCACATTTTCACAAGGTATAGTGAAGAGGGCACTCACATGCAACCCCTACCCCCAATCTCTCTCTCTCTCTCTCTTTCTCCCTCTCTATCTCGCTTGCCCAGGAACCTGTATCTCAGTGAGGTGACCCCGTTCTAATGTGTGTTGAAAAGGTCGCCGGCGTGCTCCGGTCCTGTCCACTGATTCAGAAAGGCCCTCCTAGGCCTTGTATGCATGGCTGCCCTTCAGTGTAATACCTCCAGACACCGGGGACATTCACTGTTTACACCACTGACACCCCCCCACACACACACACAAGCATGCGAACACACACGCAAGTAAAAAAAAAAAACCACACAATCAAAGGCAATAGCACGGCTGAGTGGGTGTCAAACTAAACCGCTCGGGGATTTAAACCTGTTTGAAATCATTCTGACACTAAAACTACACTGTGTGACGGTCTATCCTTTACACTTGTGTTTGTGTTAATGAGGAAAAGGGAGGAAGGAAATAGGGCAACTGCGACGGAGCCAGGATGTGATTCGGGGTGCCAAAAAAAGTGTACCAAAAAAAAACCACACACACACACACACACACACCCCAGCAATATATAGGAAGCGGCCAAGTCCAACCCCTTAGGTTTACATGATGTGCAGGTTTAACATCAATCCAAACAAGCACACAATGTTCACATTACATCAATGCATGGTAAAAAAAATGAATATTAACACAGCTTTGGAAACTGTTTTGAGCTGATATCACAAAGATATTTATGTCCTGAAAAAAAGACTATGCGCTATGGACTCAATTTTCATTTTGGCGCTATATTCACACAGGTTTTCAACATTGGTGCAGGCCGTCATAACATCATCCCAATGTCAAGATGTTTGTTGATGTAACTCACACTGCAACCATATTTAGTCTTTGTTTGAAATGTTGAATTACCACACTCCAGTGTTTCACTAGGTGAGTCCAGGTCCGTGTCCTGCGGCTGATGGTGGCTGCAGTGTAGTGGGAGCATTAGTATGTATTAGCTGGCAGATGGGCTCCAGCGCTCCCCTGGTGCTCCCTGTAATGATGAGCCATGTTCCTGTTTATCAGACAGGACACACTTAGCTCTCTCCTCATCTGCTTTTGTCTCAATCACCCATCCCTCTTCCGTCTGTCTTTATCTTTCTTCCTGCTCCCTACAAATGTCTGCCTTTCTTTCCCCATCTCTTTCTACCCGCGCCACACACTCTGTCTCTCTTTCTTTCAATCGCTCTCTCTCCCTCTGGTGACTATCCCCCCCGTAGGAACGTCGCCGTCTTTACCTTCAAACACAATCATCAAACATACTGTTATGTGTGCACGTGCAGAAACCCCCTCAGACGCGGCTTTAGCTGCATGACAGCTTTGCGGCGCTCCGGGGAAGGGAGGAGCGCGCTAACGACAAGGTGCGCGGCGTTAATTATCGCCCCCCTTCTTGATGCGTCGCGCCAATAACTGTCCCCCTCAGGTGAGACACAAACTGCTTATGGTTGTGTAAGACACTTGCTGTAAGAAACACCATGAAGGTATAACTGTGATAGTACTGCTGGCTTATGTGTGATGTTACTGTGCTGGATGTCACTCATCAAGAGAGAGATGAACTAGGGTTCGACCTACGTCCGTTTTGGAAGGCTGATACAATATTGATATTTTTGGATTAAACTGCCGTCTATATTTTGTGTCAATATTCATTATCTTTCAATTTTGACCATTTAAATCCTAAAAAATGACAAGGATTCAATGTTTCCCCCCGGAATTGTATTCTTGTCAGGGTGGAAACAGCATTTAGACCATCATGGGACACTAAAACTCTCCACTGAAATCCATACTAATGAAATTCTTTTAGGTGGGTTAGCAGCTCCTTAAAGAATAAGTTCAGCGATTTTGAACCAATATATAATTCGTCTCTTACATACCTGTGGTACTTGAACCCGCAGACAATATTGGCTCCAGAGCCAGCTGTTGGCTGAAGCTGCGATCTCCATTCTTTTCTCTGAAAATAAATAGCAACCCCCATTATATCAGGGGATATATCAGCAAGCCGATACATCGCTCCAATCCTAATATGAACACATTTGTTTGTGGAGCATGTGTGTTGATGCAAATGTGATCAAAAGGCTTTCAACGATAGGCTAATGCATCCATGTTTCATGTTTATAAGCTTGGGCCAGGCATTTCTGGGACTTTCAACATTTTGAGCATAGAGTACATACAGTATTAACAAATGATGGCCTGTGTGCGTGTATGTGTGTGTGTGTTTGTGTGTCATAACCTCATCTCACAATCAAAAAAAAAAAAAAAAAAATAGCACATCAACATCCAGTTCCACAAACACACACACACTTTCTCACCCCTCACCCTCTTGACCTCCATAAACTATTCCCACTAACAGGTCTCCTCCCCCTCCCCCGCTATACGAGCAGTCGGTAAACACACAGGCTTTTGAGTGATTATAGGGAGAATATCGTGACACGCTTCCCCAGGCCATGTATGAGCCAAGCCATGGAGCCGCTGAAACCTTCCCTCCACAACACACTCCGCCCTCGGGCTCCAACTGATAACCACCAGCACTGCTTCTAGAGAGAGCCGGGGAAGCGGCCTGGTAACAAGTGTGTAACGCCGCTACAGCGAGCCACGGCAAACAATTGCAGGCAATTCACGACAGCGGGGAATACAGAGACAGTCAATTATGACAGGAGAGCTAAATTAGCATCATACTGGGACAGATGGTGGATGTAGCTGCGGGTTGAAACATATGGACATGCAAAAACACAACAATTCGCCATCAATTCAAACACAACCTGTGCCACGCTTGCAGCACGTACGCGCAGGGCCTACACACACACAGACACACACACACACACACACACACACGCTTGCCTTCTGTCACTCCAGTTACGAGCGCCTTAGGGTTTGAGAAATGTTGGGTGGACAGATGATGCAATAATGTCGCATTATGGATCAGAGTAATAAATGTAGGCCGCACAGGCCGATATCTATGTTTCCACAGTGGAAAACACACACTAAGAGAGTATTAGCGGCTGTGGAATCACATATGATATATATGTGACAGTAATCTTGAGCGATCTGAAAATGAAATGGGTGAAATATGATTTTCCTTTGAAGCTTTGCGACCGGGCTCCATTTTTATAATTGAGATCTTTCCTTCGCTTCTCTTTCTCTCTCTTTTTCTCTCTCTCTCCCTATCCCATTCTTCTTTTTCCCATTCTCCACATCTCTTTTTATGAAGCGTAATTGAGGGGAAGTGATGGTAATCTAAGTGTGTCTCTGTGATTGACACAAACGCATTTACCCCCCCCCCCCCTCCTCCTGTCCCCTCCCATACCATTTCTTGCACATACACACACCATTAAACACATAGGACCTATATATGTCACAACGATTGAGCGCCCACTCCACACCTTCAACATATACGGTGGAAAAAAAGCGAGGTGGAATCTAAAGTGAGGCGGTCGTGAAGGGTGTGTGTGTGTGTGTGTGTGTGTGGGGGGGGGGGTAGATGTGTTTGGCATCTATACGTAGCGTGCCTAAATGGCAGCAGCGCTGTAGGTCGGCGTATACGTTAGCGCCGGCTCGCCAAGATGCCACGGCCTCTGCTGGAGAGAGCGAGATGATAACTAGCCCTGGGCCTGGAAGACGGGCTGACGCTGAAGCCTCGTGGCTAAGTCCCATCACACACATGCACGGCGGTGGAAGAGATCTGACATTTCTTACAGTCGCTTCAGGTATCCGGGTACGTCAGAATTCCCCTCTAACAGCCATGACATGTACATGACAAGAAGTGGGTGTCGGTTGACTGATGAAAGGAATGGGAACAGGGATGTAGAGCAGGATAAAGCCCCCTAAACTCGGTTTACTCATCTTTTTTTATTTTGCAGGAATAGATTTTACCCACCTTTTAAAGGGCTGGCATGGATCTGTGTGACCTAAATTCATGTAGAGCAGTATCAAACGGAAGCTTGTTATGTGAGGATGAGTTGATTCAGGGGAGAAAAGCAGAAATGAATGCTTTTCTAAAAGTAGAAGTGGAATTGGAAAATTAAATGTAAAGTGGCACACCTGTAAATTTAATAGCAAAAAGGCAGAAATAAAGGTCAAAAAAGCACATTAACATCAATGACAGCCCTTCCCCAAATTACTTGCCATTATGTTGCATCACATTATGTTATTAATAGACGCTTTTGTCCAAAGCAACCGCATTTTGTCACTTACCCTCTGCCTTTATCATTGAACGTCTCTTCCAAACTTGCCCAATCAGTTCCCCTTACCGAGTACAAATGTAGGTTGACCATTATTACAGCTATATACTTACATATACTACATATGCTATCGATTACCAGTATGCAATGCATCCATAAGGATCAAACAGACACACACGCAAACATACACATACACACCTTATCCTCCACACGCAGGCCGTGGCGAGCATGTGGAGGAAATATAAATAAAGAGATTGAGGAATCAAGGCACAAATGAGGCTCGACACTCCTTTACTCCTTTCTCTCGCAATCCGCTTCCCCATTAACGAGGGGGGACACCGGCACCGGGCGCTCTCCCTCCGTCTCTCCGCCGGCTTAGAATAGAAGCGGACACCGGCAACAATACTCATTTACCTCCCGTCCATCTCCGGGAACAAACAGAGGCCGTCGTCGCCCACTTAACCGCGGAGCGAACTCTCTCGAACCCCCCCCCCCCCCCCATCCCGGCGGACAGTTTCAATTTCGTTTCGGACAGAAAATCTGATATCATAAACACAGGCAGTTTGTTTATAAAACAAAAATCTGAGGCGGACTGTTGAAACGGGGGGGGGAGAAAGACGCGGGATCAAGAGTAAACAGGAAAATGTATCCGTGAGAGGCGAGAGAGAGCGGCGGCCCTCGCTCCCCCCCCCCCCCCCCCCGTACAGATTATGGTGCTGACATTTGGAGAGTCAGAGCCAGTGAAATGTCAGGCGGGTTATGACAGGAATGGTGATAGGCAGATTATGACCGACCTCTGACCCGAGAGTTCTGAAAGGTCGCGGCTCACTCGACCGTCTGTGGGCTAATGCGCTTTCCGATCACGCGGTGGAAAAACAGAAAAAAAAAAAAAAAACAGAACCGACGTTACAGGACACAGAGGAAGGTTTTCCAACATAAACGTTCACCGCAGATATTTTGTTTTTTGGGTTTTTTTTTTTTTTTTCCCAAGGAGATTGATTTCTGCTTGCGTTCCATAGAAGCATGACGTGCCAAACAAACAACCTGGGCCGCCTTTAACCACTTTAGGTTCAGCGGAGTTCAATTTACAGGCCTCCTCTCCCTTAGCGCCATGATACTAACCAGATTACCCTCTGCCATTACGTCAGCCTCCAAAAATCAATATGTACCATTAGTGCTAATCACTCCTTAATTAGTGATATATGCAAGGCCTCTCGTGTGCCTTGTGTGTGTGTGTGTGTGTGTGTTTAGTCAGAGCTCGAGCGAGATCCGCAGCCTCTATCCTCGCAGTGAACACTTCCCACCGCTGTTATCGCTGCAAAGCAGGCTAACACAGTTCATCAGATTACACTTTAAAGAGATCTGAGGCGGTACCTGT
>NW_027282351.1:10000-87268 GCF_046629955.1 Centroberyx affinis | reverse complement strand
TTTGCAACTTTTCCATTTACTCTCAACTCCCCTGTAGAGACATTTTGACAAACCCCGTTTGGACTCATTGTCAGCAGCAAGAGGCCATAGCAACAGGAGCTCTCTGCGGGTCCAGGTCTGGTATGTAAGACACAAATTATATATAGGTCCAAAATCGCTGAACTTATCCTTTAACATAATGACGACAGACGCGTTACACCATGAGAAAACACACAACAGACATAAGAGTATGTTCCAGCCCCAAAATGACTGGTCAAACAGTAATGTACATGAGTAATGTAGGAGTACTTACAGTGACTTTGTGTTCTCCGGTCAGGTTAGGCCACTCACACAGCAGCTGGCTCTCAGACAGGGTGAGAACGCAGGGTGTCTCCCCGATGAGCACAGTGTAGTTCAGCTTGGTGTTACCTGGGGCCGTTGGAATCAGGTTACGCCCCTGGAAAATATACACAGACACACGGTTTCAGTATATATACATAAAGGAAAGATACATTAGCTGTGGAGAAATCTCTGTCTACCTATACTGAAAAAGGTAAACTCCTCACTATGGAAGCAATGCAGCAGCTCACGTTGTGTTTCATATTGCCAAACCATGATCAAATCAGTGGCTTTAGCTGTAGCCTGTCACAGGTAAGAAAGCTGTGCAAAGAGGCTGGTTATGTGCTGTTTGGCTGAGGGTGGGGGTATGTGGGGGGGCAATTATAGGGGTATATAAATCGTACCGAAATCCCCCCTCTCTTCGTCACTCCTCTATTACCCCTACCCCTACACTTAACTCCGCCCCTCCTCACCCACCATGCTTTGGGAGGGGGGGGATTAATTGCTTGGAAAATCTCGATGCACGTCTAATTTCTCTGCAATTATTTAATAGGATGCCATTCCTGTGCTGCTTATTTCTGCAGCTCTTTACCCGCAGCACGGCGGTGCAATCAAAGCTTTTGATTATAGAATTTTTATTTAAAATTACGGGGGAAAGAAGCACAATTCTTCATTCCCAAAACTCCACCCTGATTGGCCAAGGGAAAAAAGGCTTTATTTTTCCATGAAATTGCATGATAATTTTCTCTCTCTCGCTCCTGAACCGCTTTG
The DNA here is from genome assembly GCF_046629955.1 of Centroberyx affinis. NCBI lineage: Eukaryota > Metazoa > Chordata > Actinopteri > Beryciformes > Berycidae > Centroberyx > Centroberyx affinis. Next base: position 86,179 of record NW_027282351.1, on the reverse strand, counting down.
AAGTTCAAGGGGAGAGGTGACATGACAAAAGAGAGCGTGGGTGGGTGGGGCAATGCCTTTTTAAATGCACTTCGCATTCAAATGCGTAGGAGATGTGCCTCTATGGCTTAGAGTAAACATGGCTATGAACTCTCTCTTCAGAACTTATCTGATAGAAATCTGAACAGGTGGCAGAGCGGCGCATGGGTCCATTTTATAAACATTACTTTTCTTTGTGCCTGATTTTAAAGGGGGCGCTTTAGAAACTACTTTTAAAGGTCTCCAAACCCCATCGGAGATAGGAGGCGAAGAAGTAACATCTTTCAAGGTTGAGTCAAATCTGAAAGAAGACTGCGTTGAAAGAAAAGCTCTCAAAGCGAGGGAGGAGGGTGGAAACTGTTGACGCAGGAATGTTTGGAGTCATTTCAAATGCCTGTCAGTGCCTTATCATCTGTGTTGGATGCTGGCTGGGAGGTCGGCACAGCGTTTTCTAAAATGCCTATTTGTGAGATTGAGCTTTTCACAGCTAGACAATACTCAACATTAGTAGCATGCCTCTATTGCTATTGCTGCTCTACCAGTGTGCCAACTGAGTGTTAACATGCAAGACTATATGCAGCTAACCTTTTCTTGTCAAGAGTCCTGCTTTGTCCTAGATATCTCTTTCACATTAGGTCTCTTACAGAGCAGCCTTGGATAAAAATATTTAATGTAGATCAATTTCTACAGCACAACCTCTATCTTGAGACTGTCCACTCGATGAGAAAGGAGAGTAGGAAAGAGGCAAAGAGAAGAGAAGAGCAAAGGTAGAGAAGCATAGAGAAGACATAAGAAGGGAGGCAGAGCAGAGAAGCAAAGCCAAGAGAAGAGAAGAGGAAAAAGAGAAAGGGATGTGATGGATGTAAAGCAAAGGCAGGTAAAGGCAAGAGTACAACAGATCAATGCACAGAGATCCATACCTTGAGTATGAGGGGTGAGCTGGGCTTCAGCTCCAGCATGCCTGTGGGGCTCAGGGGTTCGAACACGGGGTCTGGGTGGTAGCTGAAGCTCTCGTTGACCACCAGCACAGAGCGCACGTCGTCCATGACGAAGCCGATCTCATCGGGACTGCTGCCTGCCTCCGAGAAGCCCTTGTCAGATCCGGCCACAGAGGGCGCCAGACACACCATCACCGTGTTGTTGACGACCGTACAGTTCTAGAGAGAGGGAGAGAGAGAGGAGGAGGGAGAGAAAGAAAAAGAGTAAGACAGAGAGAGAGAGAGGGAGCAGTAGAGAGTAAGAGAAATAGCGATGTAAGAAACAATATCATTTGAGTTAAATTACACTTGACCTTGTGTTTTAATTGCCTATCTAACAACCTAACTGCCTTGTTGCTACTGTCGTCTGCCATGGCATCGATTGACATCTACAATGACATTGATGTGGACAAACAGAAAAAAAATGTAAATCCTTGTATACAAGGTTGTGTTAACAAATACCAAAGTGGTCAACAACATGCATGATGGCTGAAGCAGAGGTCAGACTGAGGCATGCCATTGTTGTGACGTGGGTGATTAAATGTCTCCATAATGACATAATGAGGAAGAGGCAGGCTTAATAACATCAGTGTTGTAATCAGTGTTGATATCATCTCGAAATCCCCTGTGGGGCTCGACACTAAACTCAGTCACCGAAGAACAAATTAGACTGTAATGACATACAAAGAAACAGGAGAGGTTAGCCATTAGCCAATAACGATAACATGGCATGGCTAAAGAGACATCTGGGTAGTTTCACAGTGTGCCTTTAGCCTTATATTATGTGCTATATGTCACAGTCAATTTACTACCGCAAAGTAAAACCAGGAAGATCTGCGTGTATAGGTCAATGAAAACATGCATTTAACCAAGGGAAATAAAAATGATCGCAGATAGGGGAATGGAAAGACTGGATGTTTTTTTTTTTTTTTTTTGGCGGGTGGGGTGCGGGGTAGTGGGAGAAAGGTTAGCCAAGCCCCGTGGTGCTAGGTGAAGAGGAGGGGATTTGCCAGAGCGGCTTTATTGCTGGTTGACATTTCAAAGGTTAAACTGCTAAAAGGAAATTCAACATCAAAAACACAGAAAATAGGCCCTTGGCTGGGTGACCGACAGGTCAGGTGTGTGTGCGTTTCTGTATCCCAGGTGTGTCTGTGTGTGTTGTCTGAATATCTGTTTTTCCAGAAAGAGGGAGAAAAAAAGGAGAGAGAGCAAGAGAGAGCGAGAGAGATCTGTGTGTCTATATCTGTCCCACCCATCTCACTTGCCAAGTCATTGCTTTTTTTGTTTTGTCAATAAAGATTGTCTGCGGGTGTCTGAGTTCAACCACTTACATTGACTGACTTGGCAGCTCCGTACTTGGCTCTCATTTTGGGCTCCTTGATGGTTGCCAGATTGGTTCCAGTTATAGTCAACATGGTTCCTCCACTAGAAAAGAGAGAAAAGAGACATTAGCGACAGGAAATCCAGACAAACATCATTAAAATGAACCACATTGACAAGTTGCCATCGGTCCTGGGAAAATCTAGTCACATATTCATGGATATGGATAAGGTACTTGTTCTTGCAGGGTCCAAGTGCATAAACTATTGAGCAAGCCTATCGGTTGAGTTAAATGTTAATAAATCTGTTCTCAGCGGGAGCCAAGAGGGCCCTCCAGTTGGCGATTTAATGTTAATGCTCGCTTCTGCTGTAGCTTTCCACCTGCTTATTCATTGCAGCCCATTTTCAGGTAATGATAGTAATGCCAAAGCTCTTGCATGAATGTTAAAAGCTCATTTAAACTGTTATCGGTGCTGGAGGGAGTAAAAGAAGCAAATATATAACATTTCTCCCGAAAACCAATCTCTGAAGTTTTTGGCCTCTCTTCATCGTCTCTTAAAAGCCAGGTGAGATATTTTGGGAGCGTACTCAAGGTGCGCTGTGGTATTTTTCAGCATGAGATACACTACCGCACAGTTGTCACTGATCTGACATGTTGTTCTGTAACCTTTACACCTGTGACCTATTCAGGTCTATGTGACGCTGACCAACAGAGACACAGGTAATATGGGTGAGAGTACCATTCCCCCACACCGACTTCTCGACAGCCTCTGCTGGCCTGAGAGGCTGAACTTTACCTGATGTGAGGTATTCCGACAGCACCTAAATCAGTTGGCATACAACCTAAAAACTGGAGTGTTTAAAGCAAGAGTCACCATCGGCTTAATCAACAGCAGACTCACAACATGTGAATGATCGGTAGCAGTAGCGACACTGACCATTTCATTGCTAGCTTTCATAAACACATGTAACAGCAAGTTGATACAATACTAAAACAGGCTCTATTGTTCATATTCTGTATCACTGTACCAAATCAAAAAAGCTCTCCTAAAAGATAGCAGCTGTTAAAAATGTCTGCCACTCATTGGCTCTGGTATCTATCCTCTAAGAAGTAACTGAGGCCTTTCTAGCTAACCAAACAAACACCAATCCATGGTGGAATCAGAGTGCTGTGATGTCAACATACACACACGCACACAAACACACAGGCCAGCCAAGAGAAAACATCCACATCCAGGTTGTTGGCTGTGTTTTGTGGGGGCCAGATGGAGCTGGTCTCTGGGGAAGGGAGGTGAGGCCAGGCCCAGGCCTCGGGGTGAGAGGAGGCCTTGTACCGGGGGGCTGGGGAGCTGGCAGGGAGAGCGAGTCAGTCGACTGAACAGCGGGGAAGCAGAGGAGGGGTTAGGGCCGCTGAGGAGCGTCGAGGAGACGGACAGATGTTGAAGTGGGTGGATTGGTGTGAAAACTGAGCAAAGGACTTCACTATTGAAGACTTTTAAACACCTTTCTGAGTGAAACAGCACAGGATAGAGCTGTGAGCATGTGGAGACAGCTGTGCACACAGCCCAGAATCACTGAAACTGCTTTGTTTCAATGTGTGCCAACGCCCCACAAGGGTAATTCTCAGATAGGGTAAGAATCTTTTCAACACATACAACACACACTACCCACTGAGCAATTTTACGTTGATTAGACGTTTAAAACGCGTCTAAATGGCCATAGCCGTCTAGGCTAAATTAAGTTTAAATGGGGTTGAAAAGTGAAAGTTTATTAGATGTCTATACATAGACAATATTATCCTGGACTATATGTGAGCTACGCATAGACGCAATGTTGAAATTACTTCTTGTGCTGAGATAATTATCTTGTAGGCTAGTCTACAGGACTTCTCTGGTGCATATTTTTGGTATTTACAGATGTTTATTCATTGTAATAATGTATTTACTGCTTGGTCTAAAATAGGTCTATACATAGCCGTAATGATCCTGGGTTATATGAGAGCTAAAGCATAGACGCGACGTTGAAATCACGTCTTTTGCTCAGTGGGTATATAGTGTATTTATTGTGTATTGTGTATGCTGTAATATATTGTGTAAACAGGATATAGTGTCATACAAAGTGTCTGCGTTATTCAGCTAAGAACCTCCAAGAGTCTCTTCCTAACACCCACAGCAGGGAGGGGAACAAGTCTCAGTCATGTCAGATTTGTGTTTTGGGCTGCGGTGGCTCGGCGCTGTTTGAAATAGCCCTAGCACCAGGGTCACCAAGGGGGACATGGCGACAAAATAGCTTGGTAAATACAAGCGCGAATGGCCTGGAGAACCATGCACTTCCTCTGGGAGAGCTGAGCGAAACACCAAATACAAGGCGAGCGGTGAGGTCATTTCCCCCCCGAGGCTGCAGCCAACGCTCTCTTCTTGTTTCCCTCTACCTTTCACTCACCCCATTCCAAATGAGACTTCTCATCCGCTCACACCTCTGTCGCAAGATGAGGGACTTTCTGTCTCTGCAGGGAGACTTTCTGTCTCCCTGCAGAGTTTTAAACGCTGCTCCCATTTTCACCTCAACCCCCTGTGATGCCGGTGTAGTGGATTGTTCCCCTCCCTGGTGGACATTTTGTCTGGCGGCTAAATTTGTTTTGGACTGTCCTGAGAGATGCAACTGCCAATCAGATACCTGTGTTTCCTTAGAGGAATGTTTCTATGGCTCTGTCAGAGTTTGCAGAACTTCTTGCGTTAATAACAGCGTAAGACTTTAAATATCAAATAAATAGTCTTTTAAAACTCTTGTAAATAACAGTAACATAATGAAGAGTAAACAATGTAGAGTAGAGAGTGGGAAAGCTTCAAAAGGCAACAATGACAGCAACAGAACAACAACACTATAGTAAAGAGCTCAGAAATTAATGGATGAGAAGTTCCTGGAACAATATTGTAGAAGTAAATGAGACAGTCAACAGCAAGTGTGTATGTATATGTGCTGGCTTCTTTTCGGAGCAGAGTAGTAAAGTTTCTAGGTCATGCTAGTGAGCCCATTAGCATTTGGAAGCTCCCTCCTTTTTTTCCACAACACAGCTTGTGTATGCATGGGGAATCTTCCTGTGGCTATGTAGTCTCATTTCAATAAGTCAAGTAATATTTACAGATGCATCTCCACGGCAGCTCATCAACTAGCACTGCACTGCTTCAGGAGCCTCCTTTCCCGCTGTTCGTGCTCTCAAAGATTTACTTTTGAAACATAAAGATAAACAGAATAAAGAATATGCCTTTGAATGCAAGACGAGTGTGAAAATGGAGAAGAATGTTTACTTAGTTTTGCTTCGAGACTGAGCCGAGGAGTATGCCAGCAGAATAAAACATTTATCGTCTTCTACCTAGAGTTCATACTTCAGATTAGCTGGCCATGCTCCTAGAGAAAGACATGAATGTATGGCACAACCACCACTAGGGATTAATAAATAATGGGTGAATTTCTTCTTTAATCTATCTATGAATCTGTACGTATCTGTTCTATACTGTAGCTGCACATCAAGCAGAATTGTACATCAAACACTTTTGTGCTGATGTATAGTATACATAATGTAAAACCCATATGCCAATGGATTATACAATGATGGCTGATGGAACTGATCATATGGTGCAACAATGGTTGCGGATTTGTACTGCATTAAACTTAAATTTATATTAAAATATAAAGTTTAATATTGACACATTTTCAAGCCTTTACTCAGAATTCTAGAATATGGATTACTTCTAGGGTTGACACACACCATGCACAAGATTTCTAAAATTAATCAATCACCCTGTTATATTTTCAATCATTGCGCTCCAAGGAGGTTTCTACGCAACACTGGAAAAGACATTGGATTTTCTCTGTGATCCAAAGTAACGTGGACCAGAGATTTTGGGCCATGTCCAGGGTTTACACCTCGACTAGTTGGGTAAAAAGGCTCTGTGTGTCTCCTCACCTAGCGATACTCCAGTCGGGCTCGATCTTGAGGATGGTGGGATCGTCGGTGTAGTTGAACTTGACCTCCGGGTTCCTCAGCTCAGCAGCGTTGATGTCCACCATGACCGGGGTGGTGCCTGAGGCCTGGCCCGCCGGCGTCACGCACACGATCTCCTTGCCAGTCCGCCTGGAAGGGGAAGGGAACGATGGAGAAGGAGAGATGTTAAATAGGACGACGGAGCGTGCCACTCCTAAATTAGACTCTGTTCCAAGGACCTGTACCAAGACGTCTTGAGGAGAAGTTGACTCCCTGGCAGGCCCAGAGATAGACAAACAGAGAGTGTGCATGCAGAAAAAAATCCTACTTTAGTCCTTAAATAACACATAAAATATTCATCAGATATGTTAAAAAATAAGGCACATACACACACAGACAGTCAGCCATCTCCAAGGCCGACATCTTTCAGTCTGGCCAGCCGTGGTTTCATCAGCCCGTATCACAGAGTGCTGTACTTCAAAGCCCTGCTCTCTCTCCCTCTCTCTCTCTATCTCTCTCTCTCTCTCTCTCTGTCTGGCTGATCTGAAGTGGCAGATCAGGCTGGTCGTCTCTCTGTGTGATGTAACCCCCTCCCTAGCAGACAGGCAGCCAGCTGTGGCCTGCTGGGAAACTTTGTGCCGCTGCCAGAAACTTTGCGCTCCACTCCAGTGCCTCACTCCACTGTCCCCTCCCCGGTCAGAGGGGAGCGCTGTTGGCCGAGCAGTGAGGGAATGACCGTCTCCGGGACAGTGTGTGTATGTGTGTGTACCCATGTGTGTAAGCAGCACATTATGAAGGTGTGCACTGGGGGGGGGGGGGGGGCATTGTGTGGAGGTCTGTGCATTTGCATGTCCATACAGTATGTAAGTAGCACATTAACACTGTGTAAGGATGCATTTTATGTCAGTTCATTGTGTGTGTATGTGCTACAGCACACTGCACGTGTGTGTAAACGGGTGTATGTGCATTGTGCGAGCGTCATGGCAGGCTGCGCGGTGTGAAATTTCCAACATGAGAAGAGCAAGCCGATCCGTACACAAATCCTCCCCCGTTATCTGCTGTGAAAGTGAAATCCGCAGAAAGACGGAAGATGATGGAGGAGATGAAAGGGTGAAAACCTATTTTGGCGGCGCTATCCCCGCGGCTTGTGGAGGGGTGTGGTGGGGTGTGGAGGGGTGGAGGGGTGGCTCGGCAAAAAACGGGGTAAGAAAGCAAAATGGGGGGAAGCTGGCGATTTTTGCCGGGCACGTCCCTGCTGTCTCCCGGGAGGCGATTTCAACAGCGCCCTCCACTAACGCTTAGATGGAGAGGGGACTGAAGAGAAGAGGGGATGAAGATGGAAGAGGGAAAAAAGGAAGGATGAAAAAAGCTTTTCCACATTCCGCCAGTGCCGGGTCTCCATGGAAACCGTTTTCACAACACCGTCGCCATCGCGAATGCCTGTGGTGCCGCGTACGTATTTTTGACAAGGTTGCTGTCGCACAAAAGAAAGCCAAGAGGGGATACAGAGAGAAAGAAAAGAGAGAATGAAAGAAAGGGGGTTGCAGAGGGAGATAAGAGGATGAGTGACTCAGGGTAAATAGGTTTTGATTAAAGCGGAGGCCCCGCTGAATACAAAGACACATTAAAGAGATGGACTCAACCAGTTCATTACTTTGGCCATAAAGGTTATTGCTGCTCAGTGAATGAAAGGCCAAGACTATTATGTTCACCTTTCTGGGGATGTGCCACAGTACTTTAAATTGGCCTTTAATTTGTTCCTTTGATATCATATAAAAAGAACTTGATAGGTCCAAACTCATTAGTTTAACCTGTCGCTTTTTGCCCAAGCAGGAACACGCTATAATAACAACAATAGTGTTATATTGAATTTGCTCTGAAACAAAACAAAAAAAACACCCTTCCACCTCCTTCCCTAGCTCTTACTTTTATTTCTTTTCCCAGTATATCTCTCTTACATGATTGTCCTATGGAGACAGGAATATTTTCATGGCACTATGTCTCTAACCCTTGCTCTCCATCCTATTGACTGCTTGCAATTTTAGTAATGTGGGAAATTAAGCTTATTCTAGTGTTACACTTATTCAAAATCAATCTGGACAAGGGTGTCAGCTACATGCAGAAAATGTGCAAGTGAAATATATTAAAATACTTCCTGTAAAGCTGATAGTCATCTTGACTACAGTAGCTTCTGCTTGGATTTTCCTTTCAGTCTTTTATCTAGGTGCTTGTTGTACAGGCGTGCTAACAATCTTCACTGTGAGGTTTCTTTTCTCTGCCATCTGCCAGACACCATACATGAGTGGATTTAGTCCAGAGCTCAGTTGGCTGTCAGTTTGCCAGAAAAGGACTAAAAGAAACAATAGAGTTCTTGGCTGGTGGAATTAGAGTCATCAACATATCAAATTGGATCCATGTCTCCTTTTCTTGAAATCCTGGAACAATCTCTTGCAGCCTGAGTGACAACTGAAGATAGCAGTGGTAGATTATTGTAAAAACTCAAGCAAAAAAAAAAAACCTTCTTGAATATGGGTTCAAAGCAGTCAAAATGTGAGTTACCAATTACCAGCAACACCATATCATTCCTTCCAAATTATAGTGGGTCATGCACTTCACAAACGCACTTAGTCATTCACAGAACAACTGAACGATGATAGCGGCTCCCCTGAGAAATGCTATACCGCCATTCTCACAACAATTGCTGTCAATTACACTAGGTCATCTTCCTACCAGCTATGTGTTTGTCACAGCTGTTGCAAATCAAAGGCATACAGTGAGTTTCTAATATAAAATAACGGTCATTATGAGATGCTGAAAAAGGGGAAAACATGGCAGTATGCCCAAGAAAGTCCCACAGAGACTGGAAGAAACTCTCTCATGATAACATGACTAGCAATTGTCTAGAGAAGACCATAAACCAAAGACCTCAGATTGTATAACATCATGGTGACACTGAACAAAATAAACTAAAAATGGTAGAGTTTTTAAACCATTATTCCACGAGGCAAGTCAGCTGAGAAGAAAATTGCAGCCTTCAGATGAATAACTACATAAGTTTGATGTGTGGCTTCCAACTTCCAACATGCCTGTGGCTGTTCAGGCCTGCAGTTATACAGTCAATCCAAATGATTTGGGGTATCAATGTTCTAAATCACCTGAAACACATACCCTCTATTGTCAATAATTATAAATGTACACTGTCCTACAAAGCCAAAGAGCAGTGACTGTGTGAGCAGTGAGGCTAAGAAAAATGACTTTAAAGTTTATCATTTCGTGCCCCAACAAAAGTTGTGTTTCTACAGATAGACCGTATATCGCAGAATATCATATATATATATCTCTTTTTTTTTTTTACACTAAATCTAAACCCTAGGCAGGACCTTTAAAACACACAAAAGTAGTGTTGTCAGTCTGTTACAGTCTGTAAATAATGAGATTTGAAACCATCACTCATCTGAAAGCAAACTTGTAAGTCCCTTTTCGCCTGAAGGATTCAAACTTTATTTGGGGTATAGCGTCACTTGGGTATGTTTGATTCGCTCACCTCTCAAAACGGCAGGAGTGGAGTCCAATCTTTACGGCTACAGCGCTGCCTGCGTTGAGGTGACTGCCTTCAATGGTGATCCTGGTTCCTCCGGACAGCGGCCCGTTGGACGGGTGGACACGGGTAAAATACGGAGACTGAGGAGGGACACACAGGCAGAGGACAGTATGTATAGGACAGTGTGTATGCTTGCTTGACTTGAGTGCCAAATGCAATACCAAATGAATTGAAATAGCTTAGTCTCATCCGTCAATATCTCAGGTGGATGAGGCTGTGACACTGACATGCATGCACGTGCATATTCACACACACACTTACCACAAAGGTGAAGGCCTTGGTGGAGGTGGCTTTGTAGTCAGGGTGTATGCAGTCCCTCACGCACACTTCCACCTGAGCCTCCTGCACCCTGTAACCTGTTGCATCATTCAGCCGACACACAATCCTGAGAAAGACAGAGGGAGAGACAGAGAGGTGGAGGGAGAGCGTTTGATTATCAGTGACATCCAAATAAATGTATGGATTTCATTGTGTTCAGTTTGCTTATTAATGAGACTGCCAGTTCAGATGAGCGGAGCTTGGCGGGAAAAGGATCAAGCAAGGGAAAGGAAAGTGAGGGGAAATTACATCACTACCGATGACAGGGTGACTGACATTTCTGTTCTGTCCAAGTCATTAAGATCGCCTTTGCCATAGACTAACCTGTATCTGTAGCCTTGTTCATAAAAATAGCCACAATTAGATCAATTCTCCTTCACTGCCATTGGAGTGCTAAGTGTGAGATGTGTGTGTGTGTGTATGTATATCTGTGTGTCTGTATTAGTGCATATTGTAGAACCATAAGCCTTGCACTTGGCCCTGGGCGCTGGCTAGCCAAATGAAAATCCATTGGAGAAATGATTGAGCGAGAGGAGTGGCAGCATAGCCCAGGGGGAGAACACACACACACTCTTACTTCATGTTTCACCCACTGGAGACACACTTGACTGTTAATTAGCTAGAGCGAACGAATGAGACAGAGAGAAAGGGCGAGAGAGCGGCAGTGAGAGAAAGGAGGAGGGAGAGAGCGAAGAAGAGACAGAGAGAGAAAGAGAAAGGGAGAGGGTTAAAGTGGGAGCGGCTGATTAATTGCATAAGCTCGTATCCTACACATCTCTTCACCCTCCCTCTCTCCCTGAGATGAGTTATTAACTCTCCTGCTTCTGTCCTCCCTGCAGGTGGCCACGGCAACCTCACCGTTGCCCCGATGATGACATCCGCATGCCGATGCTGTGTTTTTTTTTTTTTTTTGGTTGTTGTTTTTTTTCTTTTCTCATTTATTTCTGGGTCTCCTGCTACAATCAGGGCCATGATTACAATGCTGGACAGCTCTCCACTAGAAACGCAGCCTTCCTTGCATCATTACTGTGCAAATAACAGGTGGCTACATTCAGTTGCTATTACGTGGTTAGAGAGACTAATGTCAGAATCCAGCAGACTTAACGGTAGATTTTTAAGGATGGCAATGTTGTAAATTACACCTCCCTCAATCATGTAATGGAGGTGTAATTAGACAGTAAAAAATAAAACATATGGTAAATTCTGGTAAATTGTCATATAGAAAGTACTAATAATGCAGTAAAGAGAGACACTGTTTTTCTCACGGCAATGATTTACTCTCCTCAAGGTGGAATCAAAACCAACTATCTAACTAATAAATATTACAGAACTGAGGTAAATGACAGGCCTGCTAGTACGAAAAGAACCAGTGGTGCCATATTTTGTTACTACCTAATTCCTCTCCAATTACAGTTATAGGAAGCTGCCATCTAAAGCATTACAGAAGTAATATATAACAGGGATTGTGTCTGTTCCTGTAAACTTAAAAAGTGAACAGTCTCTTGCTGTGTGTGAATGTATGCCAGCTGTATGAAGTACAAGTGCTGGGAGAGAGAGAGACAGAATAAGAAAGGCAGGGCGAGAACAACGAATTTACATCATGTCCATGTTCGCCAGTCATCACACCTCCTTCCCTCCACTCTCTCAGTTGACCTTTGACCCTGTACTGTCAGTTCCATAACCCCGTCCCGTCAACTGTGTTACAGCTCTGATGGGGTCAGCGAGATGACGAGAGCAATCGGGCCACTAATGGCACCGCATGGCTGACATCACTTTTAATTAGCATGACAGCCTCACTGCCGGCCGCGCCCTCCTCCGCCTCGGTGCCATGGCAACGGGCCAACGCAGCGTTACGGGGTTGACAAGGTTAAATGTTGACGCCTTTGTGGTTTTGGACAAAGTGAACATGAGGTAAAGAAAAAGTTACTATGCAGAACCACCTGATTTTACGGGTTAGGTAGGCTTGGTATCTCTCTCCAACATGTCATTTTGTGTCTTGTGCTTTGTTTTGCTTCCTTCTGTTTTATTTTGTTGCATACTGTATTGCATCATTTTGTTTTGTGATTGATTGTTGATTAGTTAGATCTTGGTAGAATCGTTCTCTGTCAAGTCCTAAAGAGACATGCTTGTGATGAAGGGCTATAGAAATAAATGAACTTGACTTGACTTACTCTGAAGCTACAGTGGTAAATGCAAAAGCAGTACGAATGCCACAATGTGGCCGTACTAAATCAAGGTTGATACACCACTAGCATATTTCTAAACCCATTTTGGGGACACCTGTCATCACTGGTGAGAGCTGCGCCGCATTCTATTGTCCTAACTGTCAAACCATCAAAATCACATTTTTCATGTTTCCTTCTTGGCGAGCGAAAACAGAGAAAACTAATTCTGTTGGGATTGCACTGCAGAGCTAAGCAAATGGAGCATTTGTCTACGAGTGACAGTTACATAGTTAGAAATAGAATATTGAGGACATCTCCAGCTGTGACGAGCGTCCCCAATTTTTTCACGTCCCTAATTGTATCACTTTTACTTTGGATGATTTCAAGACAAAACAGAAAAAAGGGAAATAACGACACCTACTTTCTAACTTGTCTAGCAGCAGACATTTCTAGGTAGCTATAGTGATGTAGTGTTGGTTTTAGACAACTGCCAATGTCACAGTAATTGACTTTTCAACAGCAAAGAGTGCAGGAGCACCAAAACACACTATGAGCTTGCTTACAGGGACCTGGTTTTGCTTGAGGGGGGAAGCAGCATTTAACAATTGGAGGTTTCACTGAAACATATAGGTCTGTGAGAGAGTCACTGTGTGTTGTGTTTAGTACTCAGTGTCACAATATTGGACAGAGACAGAGAGGGAAGGAGAGAGTCACAGAAACAACACAGAAAGAAAGAGCGCGAGAGTGAGGGGGAAAAGGAAAGACATGGTGGTGTCAACGTACTGCTCAGCGCTGATGTACTGGTCCTCCTGTGGGTTGCAGGTCACCTTGCCGATGCGCACCCCATTCTGGATGTCTTTGAATTGCAGGCCCAGGTTCTCCCCTGTGATGGTCAACATGGTTCCTCCCTGTCTGGGACCCGTCTCTGGATGCAACTGGATGGAAGAGCAAACCAAGAGGGACAAAGAGGGATAAGTTAGTCAGAATAACATGCATAACATAAATTATTTGGTTGCCTTTATCCAAAGTAGTACCACGAGTGCATATATTTTAGCATGGATGGCACCTCCCAGTAAGTCATTAGGTCATTTCCTATTCAGGTTGAATCAAATACTTGCAACTTCAATTAGTGAGATGAAAAATTACCGTGGATCCATTAACCCCACCTCAACTCAGTCAAAACAAGCGCAATCTGCCAACTCGCACACTTAACCCGGACCCACCCATCAGGCCCTTACTTAAATCTCTCATTTACCCTTGTGACTATTAATCTACTGAACACAATTACTGCGCACAGCGACCTCCGCTCCCTCTCTTTCCCCTAGAGGTCCGTGAAAGGTGTGCGGAGGTGCTAATGGCTACCCGAGGCTAGCCCAGTCACTAATCACCGTCCCATTCATCTAGCCCGCGACCCAGACAATGGCCCCCGTGGTCATCAGTCATTACTAGCATGATTACTGCTAGGGCTAATTGGATTAGCACTGAATGGGGGTGGAAGGGGGAGGTGGGGGGGTCATTTGTCCCAGCCCTTCTGCGTGTGGGGGAGGGGAGAAGGGGGTGAAAGGTTGGTGGGTGGGGTGGGTGGGGTAGGGTGGGGTGTAAGGTCACACTTTGATGTGGCTTTGGCTGTAAAGGAAGGTTAAGATTTAAGATTTAAGATAAGATTTAATGGACAGTGGCTCTCATTCAGACACGCACATCAACATACACTGGACACCCATTATGTGCACATGCATGAGGCTCACACAACCACAAATACACATATAAATTCATACATCCAAACAAAAATGTAGACAACGAAAGTAGACATAGACATCCAGATGGCACACACAGTAATCTATACAGACATACTGTATATAGATACACGGGGAGAGGCGGGGCTAAGCGGCCAAAAACATGCTAGTACAAACTCGTCCTCCATTCCCATCCAAACCACATATTTTAAGTCGGCAAACCAAATCGTAAACCAAATCAAATTTGTATTTTTGTTGGCCGGTTCTGATGTTCGCAATATCGACTGTAACAGATTTGCGAGTTCCCACTGTCAACAGACTGTGAAAAGGTAAGAGTTGGGAACATTGTAATGGATATGGAATGGGTTATAATGGGGATAAAGAGCGCGTGGGCACCAAGACTGGTTATGTGCATCTACTCTCTCGCACATACGCCTTCCCCCGAATAGAGAATGATCAATTTTCTCAACCCCCTCTCTACAACTCTATTCCTCAGCCCTGTAGCACAGCAACGAGACCCAGTCTAACATCATTATAGAGAAGGTGCAGGCTGGTGAAGACCACAGGTGCTCAGGACTCAATGTTAAGATCGCGTACACACACACACACACACACACACACACACACACACACACACACAGGGAACAAAGCCCAGTGTGGTACAGGCCAGAGCTGAAATGTCACAGTGATATAATTAAGCAGCGTTTTCCACCTAACACTGGGTAGGCGGATGGCCCTTACTTGGCCCTAACTTCTCTCCTCCCTCCCCTACTCTTTCCCTCCTCCCTCCAACTCCTTTTCCCTCTCTGGAGTTCTGTCTCTGTAATTCTCTCTTTCTCTCTTTGTCAATGCGCCTGAATGCACATATTTTGTGTTGGAGACAAAAGAGTGAGTGGCACACAGTCAGAGTCTTCAGATATGGTAATCAAATCTCTCTTTCTCTATAAGCACTGGCTTATCAAAACACACACACAAGTCGCTACATCCACAACTAAACAACACAAACAAAAACCCTTTTTGATAAAAGCCACCAGCCTAAACACTCGTTCTATTCTCCTCTCGCCGTCGCAGCGCTCTACGCCCATTCAAACTCCCTTTTTTCTCTCCGTCTCCGACTTGTCCCGTTGTGTCGGAGGCTTTGTGTGAGGCCTATTGTGGCCGGCTGAGCGGCAGCACGCAGATAGCATCTGCTAGTTAGAGAGAGGGAGAGAGAGAAGAGGAGGAGGAAAGAAGGAGCAGTCGGGGGACAGAGAGAGAGAAAGATGGATACAAACACAGCGTAGGGCTGCTGAAGTCTTATCTGTGATATGAAAGAGAGGGATCTGGGAGAGGAGAGAAAAGCCACTCACACACACACTGATGGGGGCAATGGAGGGAGTGGAGGGGAGGGGGTGGCACGGATAAGTCTTTACTACCAAATGTCAACATGTGACTGTGTGAAAAATATTATGTTTGAAGGCATAAAATCTTACAGACAGAAAATCATCAGGATTGTTATTTCATAGAATTGAGTCAGAGAATATAAATACTGACAAGAGGCAAACCTGTGACAATTCACTTTGAAGTCTGAGGCCACTGAGGTCTTTATTACTCAGAATTTCATCATCATTCAAGAATTTAAACTTCAAGAGTTATCAAGGTACAAATCCAAGACATTTAAAGGCCAATGGGCAGGTGTGTTGGAATATAGTGTGGGTGTTTATTCAGTATTGGCTTGTTTTTCTTTTTTTTTTCCCTCAATGCTGTAACAGCGAGGCACAATGTTCAGCTCTAAAACACAACGGCAAATCACTGAAGCCCGGTCGATACAGACCTCTAAAGAGAAAGACATCTCTCTCAATGTTGGTCCAAGGAGGAAGGGAGGGAGGGAAGGAGAGAGAGAGATGAGAAAGTGAAGGGATGGAGGGAGAGATGGAGAGTTTGGGTAAACGGAGGGAGAATAGATGGCTGGAAGTGGGAAGGAGGGAGTGAGAGACAGAGGAACATGAAGGGAGAGAGGGAAGGAAGGATAGGGAAATAGAGAAAAAGAGAGAGAGAGAGAGAGAGAGAGAGAGAGAGAGAGAGAGAGAGAGAGAGAATGTAGAGAAGCATGAAATGGAGATGGAGAGAGTGACGGAGAGAGAAAAAGAAAGAGCTTAACCCAGCATGTCCGGCAAAGGCAAATATTCCAGCTTAACAATACATGGGGGAGAAATCAGTGGCCTTTCACAAGCACATGGGCCAAGAGACTGGACACACACACACACTTTCTCACACACTGAGACACACACGCAAAACCAGAAAATATTCAGCACACACACACACACACACACACACACACAAGCATGGCCTGTGTTGTTTTAATTGGTTTCTGAGGGCTAGCTGTAATGCTCTTCCTGTCCCCTAGGAGTAGCCAGGCAGGCGATGATGGATGATGGAGGGCCAGGCAGCAGCCAAGGCCAGCACTAGGACACTGCTACACTACACTGGGAGACAGCGCCAGACACTCTGTGTGTGTGTGTGTGTGTGTGTGTGTGTGTGTGTGTGTCAGTTTGTGCGGCTGTGAATGTGATTTTGAACTTATCATACAGGCTACGAATTGTAAGTGGCAGCTGATGTGCGTTTCCATTTCTGATTTTGAAAACATTTGATGTCCAAATGTTGGCTTCTCATTGTGTGTTGTGTGAGTGTGAGTGTGTGTATGTGTGTGTGTGATTGTGCTTTGTTCCTGTAAGTGTACGTATTTGTACACACTCGAACACACACAAGGCATTGTATCGAGCCTCCAGGGACCTGGCTTGTTTGTGAATGGGGTACTAGGTAATCTAGTGCAAAGTGTCAGAGAGCAGAGAAATAGATACAGTGCATTAAAAACAGCACTTTAATAGCTTAACAGCTAGATCCTATAGGTTAATGTTACAGCTGCAACGGCTAAAACCAAGCATTTACAGCCTAGAATGCCAATCTTTGTCTTTGGTGTAGTACTACAATACTTAGGCGCCAGAACTATTAGTGAAATGGTACCCGATTGCGAACTATTGAACAATGTCAAATGGGCAATACACTCGGAAATGGAACCAAATGGGTTTAACACTTGCTGCTCTGAAAGCTCTGGGTGGCTGTGTGTGTGTGTGTGTGTGTTTTGTGTGTGCGTGTGTGTGTGTGCATGTGTGCATGTGTGTGTGCATGTGTGTGTGTGTGTGTGTGTGTGTGTGTATGTGTATGTGCGTGTGTATGTGCGTGTGCATGTGCGTGTGCATGTGTGTGTGTGTGGTCCCACTCTCCCTCCACTGGTGTTTCCTTCCCAGTCGAACACACGCTCTCCGGTCCAAATGAAATTAGCGGCTAATCCGCTAGCTAATGGCCACACAGCGTCTAGCGTGCCACAGAAACGAACAAAGCAGCCTGAAAAAAAAAAAAGGGTTCAAACGGAGGGAAAGAGGGATTTGACCGAACGGATGGGAAGAAGTGGAGCAATATTCAATTTGCGTGGCAGATGTGATGCTCTTTGGGAGAACTAAAGGATGAAATGGCAGAAGAAAAAGGAGAGATTTCCTTTGTCGGCGGCGGATGCTCTTTTAGCGTTAAATGTCACGCTGCAAATGTCAAAGGTGGAGAGGAGAGGTGAGGCTGGAAGTGTGGCTCGGCGATAACGCCTCCATGGGTGTTACAGTGGCGAGTCGCTCTCCCTACTTCCCGTCTTCTTTGTCTCTCCTTTCCCCCGCCTTGTTTTCAAACCTAAATTTCTCCCCCTGCTGTTTTTGAAGCTCTTCTACGCCTGCTGTTTGACTGCCACCAACATCTTGCCCCGAGGCCAGGATTTACCCCTCCGTATGCACCCTTCATACACACACTTTCCCATCTCTCTCACACATACACGCGCACACACACACACAACCCGATTGCCTCTGCGCGCTTGTTTCAAAGAGATAACTGAAGCGAGCGGGAAGAGAGAGAGCAGAGAAGAGAGAGGGAGAGCGCATTAGCTAAAGGTTTTATCTATGTGCCAGTGCCCCAATTATCCAATATCTCCATTACGCATTCAGAGAGACGAACCCATGTCACACAGGAAATGTACCGAGGGCTCCAGCCATACAAGTCTGCGTCGGTAAAATGGGCATGCATTATACACTATACATATATTTCACACTCATTTAAATGGAGAGAAATGGCGCTCGTTCCGACTGACACAGATGCTTCGTCTCGTTTGAGATAGGATTGAATTTGGTAAAATGCGGGAAGGGAGAAGTGTGAAAAGAACGAAGAGAGAAAGACGGAGGGAGGGAGAAGGAGAGGGGGGGGGGCAGAGAGAAAGAGAGGGAGTCAGAAGGACAGATGAATATGCAACAAGAGAGAGGATAGCATTTGAGACAAGCTGACGAGGAGTGCACTTCTTGACGCATCTCACACAGCAGTGCATGGCTTTCAAACCGGGCTCTGTGTGTGTGTGTGTGTGTGTGTGTGTGTGTGTGTGTGTGTGTGTGTGTGTGTGTGTGTGTGTCAGTCCCAGTGGTGGGCTGTAGGGATAGTGACCCAGGTCACAGTCAGACGAGGACCACCGCCACGGTTACCGGCGGCAACAGATGGGTACGCCGTGGTGTTTAGACGCCTTGACTCACCCGGCCTGTCAGACGCACACACACACATTCTGTGCCTATGTCTCTCTCTCCCACACACACACACACACACACACACACACTTCCATACACATTCTCTCTCTCTTTGTCTCTCTCTCTCACACACACACACATACACAAGACCCCCACCCTCTCCCTCTCCCCCTCCCCAGGTGTGTGTGTGTGTGTGTGTGTGTGTGTGTGTGTGTGTGTGTAGCCTAGCCATCATCTCTCATCATGTCAGTGTGTTCAGTCTTGGTGTGTGCGGCCTGCCTCCTCCTGGCCAGCCCATCTGTGTTGTGGTTGCAGTCACTGTGATGGCTCCTAACTTGTCTATCCTCCCTGCCGCCTTCCCTCCTACGACGTACCCTTCACTCACCGAGACAAAACAATGACGCTGCACCAGTAGGAATTTATAAACTCTTCCCACGAGCTAACTTTTAATTATGGATCGACTTTGTCAAGTTTCTGATTTCTGAGTTGCTGGGCGATTCTAACCAAACGGCAGCTGACGTTTCCATCTTAAGTTTGGCTGTGGCAAGAAATTAGTATTTCCTTATGTTGAATTCAGCAGCTGCATACAATTTTGTTTTTGGGGTGGGGTGTTCCCTGACCTCATGGATCTTGGGTTGTTTATGTGTGTGTGTGTGTGTGTACTAGTGTTGGTACCAGTGGCGACATATACAGTATAATGTCAGTTACAATTTTGAAATGAAATTCATTGTGTTTTATTGTTCTTTACATGCTAAGCTGAGAAGTGTAATGTACAGCGAAATGACTTCAATTTCTGCTCATTTCTTTTTATTGGACGATTCTGAGAGACTTCTGCCTCAGAAATCCTATTTGGTAAACCTTTAATGTAAAGCCTGGGAAAACCGTAATGTACTTTTTTGTATGATACCCAGGTTTGCTAAGGAATATGTTTGTTCTACACTAACTGCAATGGGATGTATAGGGTGTGTGTAAGTCCTTGTAGGCTGAGTGCTTAGTGTGTGTGTGTGTGTGTGTGTGTGCAATGTGTCATCTGTTATCTTGGTGAGCTTGGGCTGCACACTGAGTTACTGTATGGTGTGTGTGAGCGTGTGTCACCACATCATGGCTTACCTTGATGATCTTGGGGTGAGCACAGCGGCTGTTTCCGGTGGTGGCGTGCATCCAGCTGCTCTCTGGGGGAGTACACTCCTGTCTGAGGGAGCACTTCTTCTCCTGAACACACCAGCCGCACTCGAACCTGGGGTCTGCCTTCAGACACATCCCACAGCTGTCCCTCAGCGCGTAGCACTTGTACAGGTGGGCTGGTGAGGAGACGAGGAGAGAGGGTGCAAGAAAGACATTTGGAGAGGTGAGAAAGTGGTGCACACGAGGGAGAGAATAAAATTACTTCTCTTTCAGTGTAGCTTGTGTTGCAGCCTGGAGAGCAGAACAGTTTGAAAACAACAAAAATGAACCAAAATCCATCCAAATAAGCCCCCCCCCAACCAACTCCTACGCAAAACCTTCAAAACCTCCTCAATGTCACTGAAACAAAGTTGAGTTAACCATTTCCCAATGGTCGCGGGAATTGTGCAGAGGAATCCCACCCCCCCTCCCTCCCTCCTCTATCCCATCCCCCAAATCCCATTGGTCATGGAACAACTTTAAAGTAACCCTGTACCAATTACTGGCTGCTAAATGACTCCTCTCTAATTACATTAACATATCAGTATTTAAGACGAGCGAGCATCTCTTGCACTCTACCAGATGATTATCATGACTGAGAAATAGGGCGGAGGGAGGGAGAGAGAGAGAGAGAGAGAGAGAGAGAGAGACAGACAGACAGACAGACAAAGAGAGATGTCTTTAGGCTGTAGGTCGCCTTGGGAAGCACTCCAGTAGATTTACACTGGAGATAACACACAATGCACAGACACTGATGCATGCCACTGATATTGTACACTGTCACTGCTGCTGCATGTTACAGATGCCATTCAGCAATGCCTTGTCCTTGGGAGAACCATACTGTACGCTGTCAAAGCATGTTATGTCGCCTTCGTGAATGTAAACACCCTGCCATTGTGGACCGCAATACTGAAGTGTGGTTCTCATGCACAACTGTACATGCCAAGAACACACCATGATAACACAGCTCAGTCACAGCCAGCGGCCTGAGAAATATTTAACCTTTCTCCTTTGGGATAGATTGGATATTTGAGCCTACAATGTCATTTGCGTTGTGCAACACAATGGGCTGCTCTGTTGAACATAACACAATGATGCAGTGTGACAAAGCACAGTACGGCTCATATACCATCACTTATTGTTTAAACGTATTTGGTACATCTAGACTGCAAGGAGTAACAAAGAAAATGGAACCACGGGACAATGTATCATTACCTTCTATTACTAGCACGGCTTATAATACCTACAAAACGACAATGACCTCACAGCTTCACAGACTCAGGGTTTGATGCAACTATCCCTTGTGTGACTGCATAGAAAGACTCTCCCTACACCATGACAGAAGGCACAGCAGCATCAAATCCTGCGTACCGCTCACTGTGCATTTCACCATCACAACCTAACAAAGTGGCTCCCTCTGTTGTACAAAACTCCTTATGCATGTCACCCACAGCCTATATGTACTGGTAACGGTTGATGATGTTTCTTCACCTCACAGCAGGAGAACAGTGTTACAGCCCACTGCTGTGCTGTACAGGCCACAATAATTATTGAGGCGGCACTATAAAGACCGCCTCACTAGCAATTATATCCCATAGACATGATCTCATTGTCTTCTCCCACAGTGGCGTGTGAAGTATGTGTATGCGTTTTGTCATTATCTACACTGTCCTTTGTTTCAAAATTAAGGTGTGGTTATATATATTGGGGAATGTGTGCAAATAGATGTGGAGAGTCATTGTCATAGGTATTATGCATTAAAATTCTCACTGTATTGTTCCTGTTTCCAGATATCAAATGAATGTTGAATTATTTTGTTAGAATGACCAAATAAGTTGAAAATGACTAAAATGATACAGCGTTGTCATTATTAAAAATTGTATACCTACTTTTGACACACCCAGTATCTTCCTGCATGTAAATTATGAAAGGAGTTGCCGACCTAATGTGCACTCTTACACAGGTGTCAGTGCAAAAGTCGATGCATCTGAGCACATTCCTGAAGTTGCAATCTTTCACAGATATCTTAGATGCAACATATGCCTGTAATGCAAACAGTTCAATGGCATACAATACCAGTATTTCTCTCACTCACCCGCACACACACATGCTTAAGTAGGTCTGCAGTAACCACGGTGTTTGCGCTGCTTACAGACCAAGAATATCAATTGCAGAGGGTGGGCTAGCCGAGGTCTTCTGGTCACACTATAAATGATTTACTATGCAGTTGGAGCCGCAGCACTATGTTGATTTTCCTGCAGGTTCTGGGTTGGAGCTTTTATGAGCCGTTTTCTAGCTAAGACTAGGATGAGGATGACAAAACTGACCAATCATCTTAGTTTTAGAAATGGGATTGAATAGTTACTCAATTTTCACCAAGTGGCGCCCTAATTCCCATTTCCTCACCAGTCCTTAGTAAGAATAAGAGAATTTGCTCATGAAATTTGTAGACAGAACCAATAGGCTGTAATAAAATATGAAACCCATTCATATAATCTAGTAGCTCCTATCGGTTACCTTTGCCGCAGTGGTTACAGTCATAGTGCTGACTCACCTTTGATGTTGTAGGGGTTGTCGATAACAAAGTTGCCGTTCCAAACCACAGACAGGTCCACTGGTAGGTCACTGATGTCATTGCCCTCGTAGTTATACTGAAACACAAACAAACACGCTGAGATTAGCATTTATGGTCACACATCACAATTACATCACAACATGCAACAAAATGGTAGTTAGTTACATCAATCACTTTTTATGAGACATTCTGAGTTTTAAATTAAGAGTTAAATATTAAAGTACTGACAGGCTAGTTTGCCAAAATGAAAAAAAAAAAAGAAAAAAAAAACCCTTACCAGCCACAGCCAAAAGTGAACCCAATTCGGCTGGTGGCTGGTGGTAATGTCATGCCCTGCGGTGCTCACAGAGTTGAAGGGCCATAAAAATGAGTGATGAGAGACAGGCTAGATTGTGATTTTAACACGCGGCACATCCTCCGCCGCCTGCCAGAGCACAGAGCTGATTAAAAGAGATTGGAATCCCCATCACTGTATGACTCATTCCATTCAAGTGATGAATGAAAAGCGTAATATATCTTCAACAATAATATCTTCTCGTCTAATTTCATTTTTGCATCCTGAACTAATAAGAGTTGAAATGTAATTGACTCGTAGTCGGCATAATCATTTTTATGGAATTGCTCTAAATGAGACAACAAGCTTCAAAAGCAGTAATGTGATAGCGGTGCGTTAACTGTGGGAATAATAGAGCTACAGCTCCTGTGAGAACCCCCCTTCCCCCTGCCTCCCGTCCTCTCCAAATAAATTGTCTACAACTGATTTTCACTAGCAAATAAAATGCACCTTTAGTAATCAAGCCCCCCCACGCACACACACACAAAGCCAAAACACTCAGGTAAATGCTTACACACAAGCCTCTAAAAATACTCTTCATTCATCAAGAGCCCCGCAGACGCCATCCAAGACAGATTTTGCATTATTAACTACTCTATGCATTTGTCTTCTCTGACGCAAGATAAAACAGATACTAGATAGAAAGAGATTGCCTGTTCTCGGCGTTGATGATATTGCTGTAGGCCTGTTGCACTGATGTGAGGGTGATGGCTGGTAAGACTCCAGACAGGCCATGTTAGCCTAATGCCCCTGTCAGTCAAAGGCTGCCCACTCACTCTCACAGCACTAGCAATGGTCACTATCTTCAATGGCCTTGGGGTGAGAGATAGTAGGGCTATTCACCTCTAGTGGAGTGGTGATAAAATCCAATGTGAAAGCCCCAAGCCTGCGGCTATGGGCCCAACAGATTAGATCTGGCTCTGACTTTGCCGCTATGTGATATCGCCCACTCCAGTGTGATACTCAGTGGTTATCTTGACATTGGTAATAATAGTGAATTCAAATGCATTTGAGAGGAAAAGGACCAAGAAATGTGCATACAGAAGATAAGGAAATGAGAGGACACGGCAATGTCACCATGTGTGATTGGCTGATTAATTCATTCTTCACATTTGCGATTGGATGATTTACATTCAGCAGCCCCAAAGGCGCAGATGCTGATATCCAATTACAGGCAGACGTCTCCAAGTATCTCAGAGGAAGTACTACTTTGCACTCAGAGTTTACTTTTAGGTGAATTTCTTTGAAAATGTTCGCCCAGCTGTGTTTTCAGGCACATTTTGGTGCTCTGACTTATTTAGTAGCAATTATTTATTGAAGAGGCAACTTTTACCCCCCCGAGTGACTCTAACCCGCAGTACATTCACTGAGACAATTTTTACAGCAAGTTAGTATACATATATAGAGCAAGCCAGCTCGCTATAGACTGCACTACTGTACTATAACTGGCTCTTTATGACTTTTCACACCTTGGGAAAGTTGGAAAGAGTAAGAGAAAAAAGACTTGAGGATTATGCAGGCTTTGTGAGAAAAGGGGCTGTTCTTTCAGTCCCAGAGTGCACCTAGTATCTTAGTAGAGACAACATGGCACGGTGTGCTTAGTGCACTGTGGCGGGGTCAGACAGAGAGAGGGGAAAGTAAGGTTGGAGGTGAGGAGAAGAGGGGAGCGTGAAGGTGAGAATAACGTTGGATAGAGTGCCGAGGAAGGACGGAAAAAGAAAAGGGGAAACGAGGGAGATGGGAGAAAATCGGTCGGAATGGCTGATGGGTCAGAAAGACAGATGTGGATTGCACTGGGAAAACGGGAAAGGCCGGTTTAAAGAGCAAAAAAAAAGGGAAGAGATGGTGAGAGAAGGATGAGAAAGATGATAGGAACGGGGTGGAGGGAGGATGATACAGCAGGAAGGGTAAAGGAGAAAGAGAGAGAGGAGGAGAGGGAGAGAGAGGGAGATGGATAGAGAGAGGTGATTGTGTGTTATGCTGCGGACACCATTCATTTACACATGGAATAAGAGGCAGGGGCCGGGCTATAAGCGCCTGAGCTGGTGGGGGCTAAAGTGAAATTGGCATTTTCAATTTGTTCCCTGACATGTCCGCCTTGGTCTTTTCACACATTCCTCTGCCTCTCCCTCTCTTCCGATCCTCCTTTCCTCTCTCTCTCCCTCTCTCTCTCTCTCTCATATTATTCCTTCCCTTTACCTCTGCCTAACCCTCCTCCCCTATCAATCTCTCTGCCTTTCTCTCCCCTCCCTCGATTCCCCGAACGCCCACAGTCAAACAAGGAAATATGGAGCAGGTTCCTTTTCGCATATACCAAACATGTCCAGGGAAACACATGTGCGTACTGTAAATATGCATTCTGCGCACGGGACAGTTTCCAAGAGACACACGGCAGCAAATGCATCAAAGACGGATCGCGTTGTATATAAAAAAAAAAAAAATGCAGGCACACGCGAACGCAGGCACATAAAACCACGCAGCAACACATATCTTTGAACGTCAGCTATTATTTCTCCTCACCACAGACCTAGCATATGAACTTCCTCAATCTTTCCCTCACTCCCCACTCCCCCCCCCCCCCCCCCCTCCCCCCTCCCCAAGAGACCACCCAGTCTGCCTGGGAACTAGAGCACTCCTTCAACGGGAAGGGATGGAGGAAATGTGTGTGTGTGAGTGTGTGTGTGTGTGAGAGAGAGATTGAGAGAAAGGACGGAATAAGGAAGAGGAAAGGAGAGGGAGATGCTCAGGAAGACTGCCCCTGAGAACATGTGAAGGGAGAGAGAGTGAGATATGAGAGATAAACAGAGAAAGTGAGAACAAAAATAACAAGTGACAGAAAAGGAAAAAAAAAACAGAGAAAGAAAGATCATGAGAGAGAGAGCGAGAGAGAGAGAGAGATGTTATCCAGCTAACAGGACTCGGGAGAGTCAACAGTAAAGGACGAGGGGTCAAGCCTCCCTCCACTTCCAGCTCTCCCAACCCCACAGCGAGCTGCCGGGGGATCACCAATGGGATGCCCCCGCTTCTCTGCTGACCGGCCAATCAGAGCCCCGCCTGACCCCCTCTTGACTCTTGAGCCCGTTCCGCTGATAGAGAAATAGATGATAGATGTGTGTACGCCCCTTAACCCTGCTTTACACCCCGACAAGTCTTACACTTCCCCCTGAAAATGAGCACACACATACACACACACACACACACACACACAGGTTGCAACTACAACAATAACACTGCCCGCCCTCCTTCCCTTGCGTATGTCCAAGTTACAGATATGTGCGTCTGTATTTGTGTATCCGTCCTCAAAGGAGGCCTATGTCGAGAGAGGGGGATGTTGGGATCTGCTTGAGCATGCATCCTCACTCAACAAAAACATGAATATTTAGTTAGGGAAGAGTGTGTATGTGCGTGTATGTGTGTGTAATGGGCAACGGGGGGTGAGGTGGGGTGGTGGTGATTGTGGTGGAAAGGTTAGGTATGATCCCAGAGCCCATCTCCTCTCATTGCACTGAAGGCTTATTAAACTTTCATAGCCAACCAGCATCGATGCACAATGCACAGTCCAGGGAATACACACACACACACCTCGCACATGGTTTATTCACTTCACAGTGGATTCCAATATCAAAACACAAACATTAAGCAGGTTACTCTCAAAAGGTCAGTATGTGTGCGTGAGAGAGAGAGAGAGAGAGAGAGAGAAAGAGAGAGAGAGAGAATAATAGTAACTAATTTCTAAATTCTGTTCATAATGCTACAGGAAACAGTAGAGTCGTTGCACCTAAGACCTTTGACCTTAGAAGATGTGAACAGCCTACCAACAGACTGAAGGTGAGAGGAGAGACGCAACACAGCAACAAGGGCCCACTAGTGATCAGGATTCTTTGAACCGGATGGGCAGAGAGAGATGAAGAGTGTGTGAAATCTAAAGGATGGACACTGAAGAGAGGTAGTGAGTGGTAAATAGACATAATAGACAGGGGAGGCCTATAGAAGAAAAGAGAAACAGCGAGAGGGAAGGAGCTACAGAAAGGTAGACAGAGAAAGACAGAGGAGATGGAAGATGGAGATGGAAATATATACAGGGAGAGGGAAATGGAGAAAAAGAGAGAAATAAATAGAGAGCAGGAGATACTGAGAGAAACAGAAGGAGAGCACATCTAGTCTGCGCTCCCCCTTTCCTTTCCCTTCCCCTCTTTCTGCCAACAAAATAGACCATGACAAAAAAGTGTGAGAAGAGTGAAAATCTGGATGAGGGAGAGAAAGAAAAAATGAAAGAAAGTAAAGAAGAAGGAGAGACGGTGCCCCACAACAGGCTCTCGCAGAAAAGTGCCGATGCAAACACCACCGATTCACCAGCTGGACCTCCGTCGCTAAAAAAAATGAAGAGAGGAGGAGGAGGCAGGGACGGATGGATGGAGGGAGAGGAGAGGAGGGGAGAGGAAGGGGGCGGTGAAGAGAAAGAGGTATGGAGTAACAACGGGTACCTTCTGTGAGGGTCACAGCCTGATAATTAGTCATTTTGAAGGTGTGCGCAAGCTGGACGGCTAAAAATATCAAACTAGCCTAGGGCAAGCCTATACCTGGGATAGGAGAGGTTGATCTCTTTCCTCTCCTTCTTTCTCTCCCTCCCTCCCTCTATACTTCTCCCTCTCAAGGTGACAATGACAGTTGTTACAAAGTGAGAAACACTGATGCGGTGACGCAGTTGTAAAGGATGATACATCAGGACGATGTGAGAGAAGAAAAAAAAAAAGTTGGGGATACAGACTGAATGCTGGCCCAAGTGAAATGTGTTTTGCCAGTCTAGATAAGGCTTGGCACACACAATCCTGAGCAGTATATGTCAACGTATAGATGCACTACCCTACTATACACACACACACACTCACACACACACACACACACACACACACACACACAACTCCCAACTTCCAGGCAGATATGGCTTCCTAATCAAGGATCAAGTGGTAATCCTTCCTATAGCTTAGCGTGTGTATGTGTGTGTATGTGTGGGGTCAGGCGGCGTAGAATTAGCCCCAGCTCATAATGGGGGCCTGTTAGCCAGCGCTAATCGCTAATGCTAACAGGATTGGAGCATGGCTGGACCCAGTTACCCGGCTTATCTCTTGCACACACGCAACACACACACACACACACACGTGCATACGCGCTCGCACACATACTTTCTTCATTGATGGAAAGAAAGCGAGGGAGAAGGAGAGAAAAGTGCTGGCTTGAGGGAAAAATAATGCTGCCATAGCCAATGTTTCCCCATTTTCCAGCCTACGTATTAAGCTAGTGTAAGCTTACTAGACCTCTCCCCGGACAAAAGGCAGATTTTTGGTCGTTTGCAGAAATGTCCATGTTTTTCGATATCCCCACCCCCCCTTCCCTCTGTCATTTCATTCCATCCTTCTGTCGGTCATTCTTCCTGCTCCAACAAACACGTTTTCTGCAAACCACCAAGCCACCCAATCTATATAACCACTCTGCCTAGATACAGGCTACATTTTACTATACGCTCAGACACACACCTACATTACCTCACCATCCCTAAAGTAGCACTCTCTATCCCACAACACACACACACACACACACACACACACACACACACACACACACACATACAGAGAGGTGGAGAAAATAAAACACTGCTCTTCCCAGAGATCACCTGTCAATCAAACAGTGTGTCCAGTACAGTGACGTCTTTTTCTTTGGATTTCCTGTTGATCAAGTTTGAGTTTCTGTAGGTGGCGCTCTTTCTTCAGCAAATGTAAAAGCTTTCACGAATTGGGTATAATGTGAATCACTACTGTGCATCGGCAATAAAGAGTAGCGTATCGGACATTTATTTACATGAAAATGTTGCAGATTATCACTTTAATAGGACTGAGTTACTTGAGCTCATATAAACACCTCAAACGCACTACAGGCACTTAACTGTCCCATATCCAACCGAAACATCAAGTTGACTGAATGTCTCACCACTGTATAATCAGTTTTGCCCATTGCAGCGGTCTCACTACTTTTCAGTTGGGCTGGGTTGATACTTCATTTGCAGTCTATATGCAAACGTACAGTTGGATCAAATGAAAATGCGTAGCTGAGCAGGGTAGCTGGTCAAGCACGGAGCGCTCCAGTTCAGCGTGTTGCACAACTGGTTAGACAGGTTTCTCAGCTGTTTGCATGTGAGCTGTCGAGGATGCCGTTCAGCATACAGAGTCATACAGAGTGGCTGCCTTTGAGTTGTCTGGGTTTGACTCTACGGATTTAAAATGGCTGCAAATGTAATCAGACAGAGGCAGGCAGAGGTGCTCACCTCCAGTTTAACCATGTGTGACAAGCCTCTCTCTCTCTCTCTCCTCTCCCCACCTTTCCTCTCTCCTCTCCTCTGGCTAAGGTCTGGAGATTACTTTTTCAGCCTCTCTGCCCCATCAAACCATCTCCATACAGCTGAGAGCAGGGAGAAGGAAGAAGGGTGGGGTTCAAGAGAGGAGGTAGAGATGATAGGAGAGCGGGAGAGGGGCAAGGGTGTAGAGAAACAAGGACAGGAGAAGAAGAAAGAGGGAGAGCTAGGAGAGAGAGAGTGGAGTAAGAGTAAAGGTTAGAGATAGCGGATATAGAAGTCGAGAGGGAGTTGAGTGAGAGAGGGGAGAGAAAGCGAGAGAGAGATACAGGGAGAGAGGGGCGGAGGAAAGGTGGAGAAGCTGCCATATGCTGATAGCTGAGCGGCAATTAATTCTTATTTAGCCAGGACAGGAGCGTGGGAGCACTGCTCTTCACCTGTCAGAGAGGAGGAGAGGCAGTGAGCCGAAGGAGGGATGAAGATGAAGAGGGGAGGAGGAAAGAGGGAGGCAGGGAGATGGAGCTAGAGGACGAGGAGAGAGAGAGAGAGAGAGAGAGAGAGAGAGAGGAGGGAGAGAGGGAAGGGAGGGGTTGTTTAGGATAGAGGGAATGCATGATAGGGTGGAATACTGCGAGGCACTGCTCTCTCTCCCCTCCCTCTCTCCCTGCTGCTTAGGAGAGAGATGGATGGGAGGGCAGTCAGTGAAAGCATGCATACACAATAAGTCACCCAGTAAATGGCCTGAACACACACACACACACACACCTCTCACAAATTCTCATAAATATAAACTCTCTTTGAATTTTCGCACTCCCTTTTACAGCATACACTTGCTGACTGACACACACACACACACACACACAAACACACACACACACACACACACACACACACACACACACACACACACACACACAGTGTCTTAATCTGACTTAATCACACACATTCCCATAAAAAACAACAACAAACAAACAACAAGGCAGCACTAACCACTTCGTCCCCTGCATATGATACAGTCCACCTCTGGGCCAATCAGTAACAAATACGTTACCTTGGCTTCACCTTTGTAAACTTTTAATTGTCAACCTGTAATTCAACCTATAATTGAGATGCATCATTCCCCCAGTGTCTGTGATATCGCGTGTGACACATCAAAGAACAAACAAATGATGTAGCGCCCCCTTGGGTCAATCAGAGTAACGTAAAAATGCCAGGACACAAGGGTGGGGATGCATCATTTCCCCGAGTTTCATCAGAATCTGATCAGCGTCGTCTGAGACATTGCATATGACGAATGACACCAAAGGAAAGCGAGGGAACGGACAGAAACTCCCACAATAAACTCCAGTAAATTCCCCCCGCACTTTCAACCCACAAAACTCTCACACACACACACACACACACACACAGACACAGACACCCACACGCAGTCTGCAAGCCAATTAAAACGGTATCAGTGTGCGCTGTGGCTGACTGCGGTGGCAGGTCTAGTGTTTATATCTCATTAAGCTGTGCCAGGCCATGCCAGACCAGACCATACCATGCTCCGCTGCGCCCACTCCCTGCACCGCCCATCACTGAGGTCCTCATTAGCCTTGTCTCTGCCACCTCCAACACTGTGTTTGTGTGTGTGTGTTATGAATACGTTTTTTTTTTCCCCCTTTTTTTAATTTAGAGATTATTATTAGTTTTTAAGTTAAAGCTAGATTGGTCTAAAAGTATAGGAGAAAAAACATTCCACAGACACCAGAAAGTCTTCACAAAGTCGGAGGAAATGAATAACTTTGTAACAGCGCTGTCTCTCTCTCTCTCTCTCTCTCTCTCTCTCAGACACACACACACAGAGTAGGGGTGTGTGACACCATTAGACCAGTGTGGTTTGTATTAACCACCATCCCTGCAGACAGACTTGGCCTCTACCTCTTCTCTAGCCCTCTATTTGCTCCATCCATCCATCCATTCATCTATCCATCCATCTTTCTCATCTGCCATCCTTCTCTCATTTCCCATTGGAACAGAGCAGATTATTTCTCAGCTATGCCCTCTCTCTACTCCAAACTCTCTCTCTCTCTGTCTCTCTCTCTCTCTCTCTTTCTCTCCATATGGTCTCATTATAGTCTTATAGCACTCCTTCCTTTCTTTCCCTCCTCCTCTTCATCCATCTCTCTCATTCCTCTCTCCTTGCCTTTCTTCCCTTTTTTCTCTTCCTCATCCTGCTCTCTCTCTCCCTTTTTTTCTCTCTTCCCCAGCCCAATCTTCTCCAAATCGTATGGCTTCTTTCCTTGTTTGCTTCTCCTCCTGTCTTCCTGTGTGTGTGTGTGTGTGTGCATGAGCTCACACACACAAACACAAACAAACACACACACAGGCGTCCGTCTCCACTGCCCGACTGCAATTCATCATCATTTTATCTGCCTTAATTGGATGCCATCAGGACCCCTGATACTTCCCATCTCTGCTTTAACAAACAGCTGCTCTCTACACACACACACAGAAAAATAACACACAGACACACACCCTATCCCAAACTAGATTTTCTCCTCCTGCCCCCGTATCTTTTTTTTTTTGTCCTCAGCGGTGAAGGAGTGAGAGAAAGAGGGTGATGGAGTGGCCAACTGGTTTATCAGACGGAAGGTAATGGTGTAAGGCCTGCGCTGATATTATCTGTCCTCTCTCATTCCTGCCCTCCAGGGAGAAACAAGAAAGAAGGATAAAGAGGGAGAGAGAGAAAAAAAGGGAGACACTGAAGTATGGATGGAAGAGACAAAATGGGAGGAACAGCAGAACGAGGATGAGGAGAGAAAGAAAAACCAACTGAGACAGAAAAGTTCACCTCCCTTTGCGCTCCTCTTCCTTTCACCCTTGGCCTTCAAACGATACCCAGCTGTGTTCAATCACCCTCTCTGACCCCAGAATGTGTGTGTGTGTGTGTGTGTGTGTGTGTGTGTGTGTGTGTGAGAGTGTGCGTGTGTGTGAGAGTGTGCGTTTGCAAGCATGGGTGTGTATGTGTGTTTACTAGCTCCCATGATCCTTGTGGCTCTCTGAGCACAACTTCCCAGCCCGTAGCGCAGCGTCTGATTGGCCCTTGGGCCCTAACCTCAGCCTCTGATTGGCCCACACACCAGGAAGCTGTCTGGACAGGGTCAGAAAACAGGAAGGGACTGGTCAAGACACCAGCTTGTTGTTTGGGTTGCTGCTGACCATAGCTAACCGCGACCATAAGGCCTGGCGGATGGCTTGGTGTGTCGCAGTGGTAATGTGGGCTTTTTTGGAAGAAAAAAAAAAAAAGAAAAAAAAAGGAAATATGGAGAGGACATTTTTGAAATGATCAGCATTTTCCTCCAATTAACTCGGCACAGGGCCTTGGACAGTCTGCCTTTTCATCAACTTTCACAGAATATTGAATTATGTTTGGCTGAGTACACAACTTGGAAAGGGGAATTGTGTGATGGGCCATTCCTTTTACAATGTAAATGTCAACCTTTTTAAAGCTCAACACAGCAAACTTCACAGCTTTGAGCAAATTTCAAAATCCTTACCCAAAACTCATGATTCTTCAAAGTCTTAAGACCTTGACTATAAAGCAGCGTATTCGTTTCATGTCTCTGCTTCAAAAGCCAAGTTCTTTCCAATACTTGTTCCACTGCATTCTTTCTCATGTCTTGTGATACGCTTGCTCTTTCCCCTTCGGGATGAGTCGGTATGTACAGTAATCTAATATAGAAATGCCATAGGACCAATATTTTCCCCCATAAGCGGATATGGACAGCCAATACCAAACAAGGTTAGTATGGAGCTGAAGTTACACTATCATATATCATGTGTGTCACATATACAGTAGGTTATTGACAATCTCCTGTTAGGGGATACTATACAAGAGGACTGAGTTGTTATTTTCAATGTAAAAGGAGTAATGTGTGCGAAACTGGAGTTAAAACATGATCTGGCTGCGGATATCCTGGATATTCTGTGGATAGATACCTCTTTTGGATGGTGTCATGATATTGTGTGATAGTAAGAGAATGGGTTTTGGCCTTGGGAAACATTTTTGAGCAGATTCTCTTCCTCACACCCTGTCACCTCTTCTATTCTTTGTTCTCGTCTATATATCGCTCTCCTTCTCACTTTTCTCCATTCATCTCACCTCAAATTGTCTACTACGCTACGATTTCCCCACATCTTTCTTGCCTCTTCTCATCTCCATTTTTTGCCGTTTCCACTGTTTTCCTAGTGTTGTCTCTCCTCCTCTCCTCCTTCCTATCCTCCTCTCCTCTTCCCTCAACTTCACTGCATGTAGCCTTTCCTCTGCTCGTTTCTCCTTCTCCCTCATCTCCTCTTTCACTCTAGGAATCCTGTCCTCCATCTTCCCCTCCCCTCTCCTTCATTACTTTAGCCATATGAATTCTCAACACAACTCTCTTCTCCCGGCCTTTCCTACAATAAGTGAGTGTGTGTCAGTTTGACACAGTGGTAAACACTTGTGTGCATCTTAAACACAAGGCTAAACTGTGGATTAACACCCCTGTGTTTATCCCATTGATTAGCCAGCCCCCCATCAGTCTCTCTGCAATAGCTGTTGGTATAATGGAACCACACACACACACACAATCATCCTGGGATACATAGCCTTAGGCGTATTGAAGGATGCACATGTGCACACACTCACACAGACTCTGATTAACCCCTATCCCCATAGCTGCATGCCTATGCAACCAGGCAGCAGTGTGTACGCAGCATAGCAGATGAAGTCTATTTCTACTGCAGAGTCATACATGATTCATTGAGGCAGTGCTGAACACTGTCAAAGTAGGAACAAACATGGAAGGGTGCCCATGAAAAATAGAGATATGAAGGTCTAAAAACGGATAAACTAATATTTGAGATGCTCATTCTTTTGAAATACCGCTCCAGCGCTATAAAAAGACTCTCATCCTAATAATTCATGACACATAATTATACTCATAAGCTCAAGCCTGGATAAATTATGCTTTAATGGCAACTTCATACAGCTGGCACCTTTTTTATCCACTAAATCTAACCGAGCCCTCATGCAGACTCGATGTACATGTCGCATCGATATCTGCCTGCGCGGTCAAGTCGGCACGGCTAATTGCTAACAATGGCTAAGCGCTGACAGCTCAAGGCTAATTGCTGCTAGCATGTCTGCTTTGTGGGCATCAAATGGAGAAATTCAGCTTTTGGCTGGGCCTGGGCTGTGCTGCTGATTAGCACTGCCTTGCTGCTACAATAAACAGTCAATAAACAGGCTTCTCTGTGGAGAGACAGCCCTGTCGCTAGCTAATTAGCCCTGCCTTCACAAACAACTGGCTAGCGCGTGCCAGCACCTAACGACTGCTCGTCGATACAGACAGAATCAGACATTACGCTAGCTGTCACAGAGGCTAGCCGGCCAACTATACAGCTAAGCAAAGACTGCTGTTCGGGTATGTTAAACATGTGTCTGCTCATATCTATACGGATGGATAAATCTGCGACTGCGCTGGTAAGGTGTAGCATACTGATGTGTGGGAGGTGTTAGCGCTTCAAGGTGCTAAAGCTAATTAGTGAAGGCTTCTAGGTGTTGTGGTTGATGTTTTTTTTTTTTCTTTTAATCTGTCACATGTTGGCTTCCATGTTTGACATGTTACAGTGACAGCCGCAGAACCCTCATCTAAAACAGAATCAATAACACCAGCTCTCATCATAATGTTGCACTGCACTCTACCTTGAAATAGGAAAAATAGACAGGGACAGAAGCAACCAGCAGCAGAAGTGAGTGTTTGAGAGAAGAGGAAGAGGCAGAGAGAAAAGGAGGGAATGAGAGGGAGGAGAAAGTATGACAGACGGAGGGAGAAAGGCAGTGAAAAAGATGAGTTCTACTTGCACAGAGAGAGAGAGAGACAGAGAGAGAGGGAGAGAGAGAGAGGGGTATAGAGTGGAGGTGTAAACATGATCAATCCGCTTCCAACTAGGTTCAGAGACAGACTTCCTCTTCACATTTTCAGCCTCAGTGAAGCGCGACGCTAGCTACCTCTTATCTGTCACGCTAGTTTGAAGACTCACAAACACATGCACACACAGGCATGCACACGCACACACACACACACACACACCACCGCCTACCTGTAAATCCTCTAAATATACACACCTATATAGACACACACAGAATTTCTCTTATGAAAACTTCTGCAAAAAAACATCCTTGGGCACACCATAATCTGGCACACACCGCTCTGCATCCCTACCAGCCCAGCTACATTAAAAATCATAAAAGCATACCACAAAACTATGATGGCTGACCATCCCTGCTTCACACTTGACCAACAGTCTAAATGATGTATTGCACAAACCATGCTTCCTCGTAATAATTTAGAGCAGTAATCAGATTACTGGGTTATTCCTATGCCACGGAGTGAAGCCTGATCATCGGTATGGGCTCCAACATACAAGTCTGTGTGAACTCTGTTGACGTCAATATCTATTTGCCAACTATCAGTTCAATGTGGAAGATCAGTATTGGGTCATTTGTCTAGATTGTGACAAAGCCAGTCTCAAAAGCGGCGAATGGTGATCCATCAGGACAATGAGCATGTTACTTGACAAAGTGGTCATTAGTGGTGGGAGGTCATTATTTAAACTCTGACCGAGTCAATGTCTTCACTGGGATAGTTACCTAGTAACATTGATTAGTTCAAGAGCAATAGCATTAAATGGCTATGCCTCTGGCCTAAACTACTCTGTAAGCATCTTCCATGTTTCCTCAAAGGCACTAAAATGTTGCCTGCAAGCTTAGATTGTGACTATAAAACAGTCCATAGGATAGTTAGAGGTGCTAAAATGGTGTCATTTGCCACTACACTTTACATTAACTAGAAAATTGGGCAATACATTGTCTAGATTATTCTGCGCTTTCCAGAACCAAAATGGCCTCCATCATTCCCAGCCAGTTTCTCCTTATCCAACTGTCAGCATCACCGATGTCCTCTTGATACCAACAAAAGCAATGAATCCCATAACTAGCTGAAGTAATCATAACTAGCTCGCATGCTTCATCAACTGCACCAAAATGGCGTCCCCTTTTGTTTCTCTGTTTTTTCCACGGTGACTAGTGAACTCATTGTCATTCTTGGCACTGTTCTCCACCATCAGCAGCACCAAAATGGCGTCCACTCATCCCACCCATTTGCCACCTTTCCTCTTTTCTATCCCCCCTTTTACTCACCGAGGTTTTCTGGCACTGGATGGAGGTGCTGTTGAAGCGGAGGGCGGTGACGCTGTGGGTCTCCCCCTGGATGTGGAAGACACACTCGTAGTTCCTCTGTCCTGACTGGGGCTGGGGGAGGTTCTTGGCGGCCAGGGTGATGGGCTTGGTCACCCCCACGGGGATGTAGATCTGGGTGGAGGGCAGGATCTGGGGGCAGTCCTATAGAGGTAAGAGAAAAAAGAGAGGCAGACCGGTTACTCGTTTGTTTTCCCCCCCACGGGAAGAAAGAGAGACAGCTTGTTCATTAGAGTCAGAGGAAGGGAGAGTGACACCGAGATAAGAGAAGGGGCGATGACATGAGTCACTCATTTGTTGTTGTTAACAGTTGGGGAGAAGAAAAGAGAGGAAGGGTTACGTGATTGACTACACGCCAGCTTGGCTACAAAACACAAAAAAAGTGTAAAAGAAGTGTGTTGTGATAAATTGTGTCCACACACACTATGGGCTTGTGCAACACACTCCCACTAGCCTTGCACCAGATTTTATTGCGACATGACAACACTTGAATGAGGGATACTACAGAGAGTTTCATACTGAGTTCAACCAGTATTATCTTCCCCATGAAACACTACTCTCATAACAACAGCACTGCATTGTTATGGCAGGAAGATAGGTTCCAGTGTATTGTGTCCATGTGTGGAGTGGAGTAATGAGCTCAAGAACAATGTGTTGCATGTGTGTGTGTGTGTGTGTGTGTGTGTGTGTGTGCGTGTGTAGGTCAGCGATATTGGCTGGGGTTGACAGAGTCTTGTTTAGATAATCTGGAAACAGCCCATCCACTGGCTCACACCACTGGAGAACAGTCCTGGAGGGCGTTAGAGTGTGTGTGTGTGTGTGTGTGTGTGTGTGTGTGTGTGTGTGTGTCCGGTGTGTGTGTGTGTGTGTGTGTGTGTGTGCGCGCTTATCCTTTTGAATTGATGTATTTGGATGGATACTAGGTTTTTCAGTATGCAGTTGCATTCATGTTTGTCCATGCGTGTGTGTGTGTTCACTTTATTGAACCAGGACAAGAAAGGACAGTCCACTCAGTCCATAATGTGTCATGGATATACAGTATGTGTGTGTGTGTGTGTGTGTGTGTGTAGGAAGAAATGAAGTCATTACAGTGTTTATACCACACTTTGTCAGCACTAGGAATTAAGGGGAGGGAGGGAGAGAGAGAGAGAGAGAGAGAGAGAGGTGACAGATCTTATACAACATGAGTTAAAGCCTTGGGTGGAACTAACCCACCCTGTACTGTACTGTTCGCGCCAACAGCATGACTAACCTAATCACTTCTGACATATCACACATTTAACAACCTAGAGACACTATTAAGTGACTCACACCACAAGTGACAGGCCTACAGCGAGTGTAATGGGAAAGGAAATGAAATAGACTATTTCATATGGGAGGAAAAAGGGGCTTGAAAAATAAGGTCTTAGGTGTC
The DNA here is from genome assembly GCF_046629955.1 of Centroberyx affinis. NCBI lineage: Eukaryota > Metazoa > Chordata > Actinopteri > Beryciformes > Berycidae > Centroberyx > Centroberyx affinis. The sequence goes on along the minus strand of NW_027282351.1, from coordinate 48,361 downwards.
AGGGCATTGGATCATTTGCCTATCCTGAAAACTGTCAGTGGAAAACAATCACACAAATTTCTTTACCCCGTCCTGAACCCCAAAAAAGTGTCAGTGAGCAACCCAATCTATCTTTCAGCTTCCTCCCTGCTTTAACGTCTGTAGCAGCAGCACAGAGGAGGCGACGGTTCGTCTCAGCCAGTCAGAGCTGCAGGATGCAACAACAAACTCGCGGTGACACGTCTCCCCCCACTTAAAAAAAAAAAAAAAAACATGGACCGGATCCTTGTAAAATATTCACTGCACACAAGGCGCTGTGTACGCCAATACACCCTCCACTTGTCGTTTTAGCTTTTCCTTCATGCAGATAGCTGGCTCTCTGTCAGTGAATCCCCCCCTCCACCACACACACACACACTTTGAGCTGTTGTGCATTAGAAGCTACGGTGCGTCCCCAGGGCCTGAACACAATGCTGGGGTTTGTTCATTAGCCTGCTTAGCCCTGGCCTTGTGTGTCTGATCAAACACACACAACACATAATGAGAGAGGGGAATACTATAAGAAGAAGCAGGCTACTGACAACCTGGTATATAATCAACTAGGAGGTGAGGAGGGGGAGAGAGAATAAGAAGGTGAATGAATGGCTGAGAAGAGGAGGGATTGAGGTAGGGAGGGGCAGTGGGAGGAAGATGCAGAGGATGAGGAAGGGAAGGAGGGGGAAAATGAAGGAGGGGTGGAGAGAGAATGAGGGGGAAACAGGGCAGTGGAGAGGAAGGGAAGGAAATTGATGTGAGAGAAGGAGAGGGAAGGAGAGAAAAGTGGAGAGAGAAGTTGATCTAGGGAGTGTGGGGGTAGTGGTGGTGAAGGAGAGGAGCAGAGATAGGATGGACAGGAAGACAGAGGGAGTGGAAGAGGTGAGTTTAATTGGGAACGGAGCTGAGAGAAATGGCCCGAGTCAGAGAGCTATTGATGTGAGGAGAGGAAAGAGAGAAAAGGGGGGAAAATTTGGCCAAAGAGACGGATTCAGCAAGGGAAGGGAAGAAAAGACAAAAGTGTGACGAGGGGGCATGTTAGACTGGAGAAAGAGAGAAAAAAAAAGTCAGAGGCTTGCCCGGCTCTTACTACACTTTCTCCGTCTCTTTATCCATCCCCTCCATCCATCCATTCATCCATCCATCTATCCACCCTACAGTCAGAGCTTGATCCAGTCACATCAGCAGTGAATGGCTGCGTTTCACACCACACCACGTACCCAAGCCCCCTGACAACACCCTACTTAATTAATTGCCTGGAGCCTCAGACAAGGCCTGAAAATTGATGGGGAAGGAGAGAGAGAGAGAGAAAGAGAGAAAGAGAAGGACAGATTGATTTGCACTAGTCCTGACTCAGAAAAAGGGATGCTCGTGTCAAAAGCTGTGAGCTCGCGGCGTCCAAGGCGCCACAAAAGTAAAAAAAAAAAAAAAGCTCATGCTCTCTCTGCTCAAATGCAAGAAAAATCAAAAGTGATGCTGGGTGAATTTTGATGTTTCGTAGAGGGTTTTAATACTGTGTCACTTCAGCATCATACCACTAAAGCTGGCAAAGCTAACTTATAGAATACAATGTTTTCAGAAGCTAGTGTAGCCCCTAGCACAGGCTGCTGCTGACCAATGTTTTATTCATCCGTCCATCGACTTTACGTCGGCTTGGCTGTCTGCTTGTCGTTTTCTCTGGCACTCATCTTTCCTTATAGCATCCCTTCCTTTCATTCTCTCCGCTGTCTAGCTAATGCATTGTCACCTCGAGGTACGGCTCAGTGGAAACATTGAAAAAATAAGGGACTAAATATAGTCGTCTCATGAGTAATATACAGGGATGAGCCCTTTTTTCTTTTTCTTTTTTTTGAATAGTGTGGGAGGAGAAGCAAGCGATATACAATTACCGTATCTGTCTATAACAGTTGTCCACCTTTTCTCATCTCCCTTCAATTATTCGTTATCAGTGAGTTAAGTACAGATGAGAATAGTGAATAATCTTACAGTAATTAAGGGTTGTAAGAGAATTTCTAAGAAAAGTTCCATAGGGTCCAGTGGAGTCACCACTGCATCCTATAGGCTTAATCAGTCCTGCACCGCTTCACATCAAAGACTTCATATATACTGTATGGGTCTGACTCTTACAATGGTAATGTAAAGCCAGCCAATGGCAATGGAACCACTGCTGGAATAGTCCATGGGATGAAATGTTGCAAGAGTGTGGAAATCACGTTGCATACAGCCTCCGATTTCCCAAAGATCACATTACTCAGAGAGAGAGCGAAAGGAGGGATGAAGGGATGAGAGTATGAGAAGGGGGGGGGGGGGGGGTAGAATAGAAGATGCAGAGAGAGAGAGGGAAAGAGGAATGCAAAATGTAAAGCAAGTCTGAGAGAAAGTGAATGGGGAGCATGAGAAAGAGATGGAGGGAGGGAAGAAGGGAGAGAAGAGAGGGAGATGAGAGAGGGAGAAGGAGAAAAGCGCTCAGCAGAGAGAAACTATTTCATCAGTATTTGTGACAGGTGCCAAAACAGTTCAAAGCCGGCATTAGGGCTACAAAGTGCAGAGTACATTGATACAATACTTCACCGGGGGGATTCGTTTGAAGCTGGGAGAGAGCTTTTTTTCTCCTTTCCCCCCCTATTTTTTTTTTGTTTCTCGTCTTTCATTTCATCTGTGAAGACGGATGCTGTGGTTTTCTTGGCCAGATGTGAAAGTCCATCCGGTTGATTTCAGGAAGACCGACTGAGGAGGAAATGAGAGGGGTGTGTGTGTGTGTGTGTGTGTGTGTGTGTGTGTGTGTGTGTGTGTGTGTGTGTGTGTGTGTGTGCGCATGTGTGTGAGGTTAAAAGAAGGTGGGCTTGTGTGTGTCTGCGTGCAAATGCATGTGTGTGCCTCGTACATGCATCAGGCAGTGTTGCAGGTATCAGGTGAGCTGGCACAGAAAAGTGTCTGATAGTGACTCGAGAGTCGACCACAGGGCGGCTGGATCAGCGCTTCTCTACCCATAATTCCCCTGGGCGAGGGCTTCATGTGGCGCGCTACAGCAGCTCAGACCATCAAAAGCCTGACTTCAACTTTACCGCTAGGTACGCACAGTTTATAATAAAGTTACGCTTGTACGCGAGCTGGAATGGATGTGTGAAGGAATGTATGCCACAGATGGTTTCTCCATACCAGCGCACGGCACAAAAACATCTGCTCTAATTTGAGATTCTGATCATTTTCTTTGCATTTTGACATCTTCATAAGCATGTTTTTCAACACCAACAGATGTTCATACTGTAGAGAACAACTGTCGTTGCCAAATATGAAAATCTTTGTTTCTGACTGCCCAGCTGATGACAAGTTGAGTAAACAAACACCCACAGTTAACTGTGAAATAAGCTCACACACACAGATTGGATTGGACTAAAAGTGTGTGTGCGTGCGTGTGTGTGTGTGAGAGGGAAAGAGAGAGAGAGAGTGTGTGTGGTTGGGGTGGCGGATGTCCAAGTCCCCTACTTCTGTTCAATGCCAAGCTGCCAGAGGGCTTTCCTTACCTCTCTCTGTTTGTTTTCCCTCGAATGCCGCTGTCGGCTTTGCTGCCTACGGCTAGTGCGGCAGGTCCCATACGTTAACAGTAGAGGCATAAATAATTATGTAGTTTATTAAGATGTATGTATTACTTCCATGGAAGTCAGTTTCCTGCGTGCAGGAGAAGATGAAATAGCTTTCTTCTGGTTACCCTTGCAGTCGATACATACTTTAAGCGCCCATTTATTTTTATTTCGTACTGCGTTTTAGGGGGAAAATAAGCCATCGTTCAGCCAAAACCATTACTCCTAACAATGTTATTCTTACACTCTTACAACGCCTGACCTAAATTGGATTACATCTCATTGCGACGCCTGGATGCCAGTTTTGATTGAACATCGCCATGAGCCTTCTCAAAGGCGAGCAGCTGTCGTTCTAGGTCAGGCCCGTTCTAAAATATTCCTCCCTTCATTTGTCATGCACTCTGATGTTTACCACACCACGTCTTTCCACACCGCTCCAAACGGGAAAAAAAAAAACGATTGAAAAAAAAATATAGAAAAAAACAAGTGTTCAAGGGGCGGATGAGATAATCTTCACTTGCAGGTGAGCAAAACACCTTTTAACATCCGCCAAGAGCAGATAATGAGACAGTCGGCAGGCGAGCGTGTGTGTGTATCTGTGTGTGTGTGTGTGCGCACATGTATCTGCATGCGAATATGTGGAAGGTGAGAGATTAAAATCAAGAGGCAGGGGGGGAGGAGGGTGAAGACGAAAGCGAGAGCGGGTTGCTATATAAATAAATAAATGTATTAAAAAGCCAAAAGAGTTCTGAAGGCTTCAGCATAGCCTGACAAGATATAAATTAATAAAGCTCCAAAAACACTGCGCATATGTAATGAGGCGGGTGTCTGGCCGTTTTTTTTTTTAAGCCCCCCCCCTCCCCTATCCCCCCTCTGGTCCATCCATAATTAATTAGCCGGCTCTGTGATGTTGGGACTATAGATCAGGGAGGAGAAAAAATAACACGCTAAATAATGAAGTAAAGCGATATGGGGAGCCCGGGGGAGGGATGAGATGCCATGGATGGTCACAGAGGAGGGGGGACACACTGGTACAGAGAGGGAGGACAGAGTGTGTGTGTGTGTGTGTGTGTGTGTGTGTGTGTGCGTCTCTTTCAAGGGCCTGACAAAAGGGCTACATAGAGAGTGTTGAATACCCCCCCGCCGCCTGTCTACATGCCCCCCAGGCTTTGTGACAGTGGTCTCACACAGGACACCAAAAAGCCCTTTGTGGTCTTTAACTAAAGATGTCACCTTCTCTGCCTTGTTAAGCCCACTGTTTTACAATTCACCGTTCATTAATATTAAATTATAATATATGCCATTTGGTGGATGCTTTTATCCAAACTACCTTACACGATTGGTGAGTGCATACGTTTTTTGGTGTGGGCGGCTCCAGTGGGAGTAGAACCCCTAATCTTGGTAATGACAGCGCCACGCTCTTCTCCTGAGCGAGACACCGTGCTGAAGACTATTAACTGGCTTATGTTAATTTACTGTGGATCTAAACTTAACAGAAGATATCGCGCTTGTCATGTGAAAACCTCCGAACTCCAATTCAGGTGACTGTCATTCAACTGAAGGATTACATGCTCCTCTATGGGTTGAGAAAAAATATTTATATTATACAATTCGGGCTTATGAAACGGCATTAGATGAACTCAAAAATGCCTGGTGGTCAATCTGACAACAAGGCTGTTTTTCTTAGTTACTGAGAAGATGACATTTGGGAGATACAAACACTTTTTTAATTTATTTATTTTTGCTCCCAAAGCATGCCTTAGTAAATACAAGGCATATCATATCATATAACTATATCATATTATGGCATATAGTGATAGCTAGAACCACATATTCATCGTATCAGGTGTCTTCTGTGTGAGTATCAAAGTATTAAGCTGGCCATCAGTGCAGGGATATGGAAATAACGCTAAAGTGTGTGTGTGTGTGTGTGTCTTTGGAGATTTCAGCGGCCATGTGTTCGTTGGCAAAACAGCACAGTGGGCAGCATGCTTAACTAGCCGTGAGTGGGTGTGTGTGTGTGTGTGTGGGTGTGTGTGGGCGTCTGCACTTCATATGCGTCATACCAGCCACAGGGATGAAAAGAGGGAAGTTAAGGTGCTTTCCCATTAAATCACTTGTAATAAAGAGTGTATTCTCTTTCTGTCCATTTTCTGGTGTGTTTATAGGTGCACACAACCTTTAACATGTACAAATATAAGCGAATATCTAGCAATTGCGCATGCTTGTATACAAACTATATGATCACTATGTGAACCATAGTACGTACATGATTGTGAATGTACAAAGAAGGGAAGCGGAGGAAGAAAAGGGACTTTGAACCTTGAAAGGGATTCTGAGATTGTCCGCCCACTCCCTTCGTTTCCTCGCGAAAGAGTGATGCAGGGAGGAAGAGATGGAGGAAGAGGGAGAGAACGAGAGACAGAGAGAGAAAGGGAGAGAGAGAGAGAGAGAGAGAGAGAGAGAGAGAGTGAAGATGAGTGAGTGCGGAGGAACGAGAGAGCAGAGAGAGAGGATAGAGGGAGAGTTTGAATTATAGAGAGATGCCGGGGAGTATGTGACATGAATGTTATTCAGCCTGGATTATCAAAGTTTCACAGAGCAGGAGCTCGGCTGCCTCTACCTACATATATGTCCTCTTATACACACTCTCACACACACATATATATATACGCTCTGTGCTTTGATGTTCCAACCAGGCACACATACATGTAGATTTCATCTTATAATCCCTTATCCTTGATTTACAAGCAAGCTGCCAAACCTACACAGCTTATCCCCATGACGTTAGACAGCACAGTATGTTATAAAACAATGAAAAGCAGGAACGTGTGAATGTTTTGTCACTTGAGTCAGAAGGTCTTTTTTCCTTATGGGTGTTCATGAAGAGAGAGAGAGAGGGGGAGAGGATGCCTGGCACCCAGCTATCATTCTAACCCAGATATGTCAGCAGCGATCAAACCTTGTGCTTTTCAGCTTTTCAAAGACAAACCTTGATTTCAGAGGTAGATATGCTCTCCTATCTGCTGCCTATGGCTCTCCTCTGCAGACAGCGCCATATTTCAGTCTTAGGATAGACTGAAACACAGTGAATTTGGTTATCAAGTAGAAGGGGACATACCCAAACGATCTAAGCTCTTATTGAGTTTAACTTGGTAATCAAGGATCCTGAGCGCAAATGTATATAGATTATTTGCACTGACAGTGCAAAGTACTGACAGTTGGGCTATTTAGCACTTTGCTGCAGCATTCCTCAAGACACACAGAAGCATAGAAAACAGATGAACAAGCCCAGCAACATACCAATTTGTGCCACAAAAAACACAGAAGCATCAGCCTGTCTGATCCAAAAAACAAGCTGATCTGTGCCTCCGTCTACCCCACCATGCTGAGCACTTTATGCTCCATCTGCACCGGGGAACCAGCAGGTTTCACAGAGCCGAACTGAAGACGTTTTAAGACCCTACCTGTAACTGAATTCAAGACCAATTTAACAGCCACAATAAAGGAATATAAAATCTGTCAAAAACAGCCTTTTTCTGATGGAACGTAGCTAATGAAAGTTCTGAAACTATATATGGGCAGCATTACAAAAAGGACACCAATAAATTAAATATACTGAAAGGGTTTGATGTCCAATTATGTTTATTAAAGTAGATGCAGTGAAAAGAAAACATGTTTGGCATATTGTACAACTGTTCTGTATTAATTTAAGTTTTAAGATCAAATTGGTATTGTAATCGGTCAACACTTCAACCAAATTTCATATCTGCATCCTAATAAAAATTACAAAAATAAACCTGTCATTACATGATGCTTTTTAAGACCTTAAATTGAGATCATTTCAGATTTGTTCAGACATTATAAGAACCCGGGGAAACCCTGTGCGCCAGCAGCAACGGAGTCAATCTCCATGTCTCGCTTGCTTGTGTGTGGTGGATCGTTGACCGTCTAGAGTTTCCACAGGAGCCCGCGTGTGGCGGTTAAATGGAGGTTGGAATAAGAATCAGCGCAAGCCACTTTAGTAAAACAGCAGGGTGAAATGTCCAACATGACAGAGAGAGCGAGCTGGTCTTGTGAGACGGGACAACGCAGCACGCTACGAGACTTTTTTTTACCCCCCCCCCTCTCTCTCTCTCTCTGTGCCTCTTCCTTCGCTAGTCGCTATTTCTCAATCATACTCTCTCTCCTTCATTGCTCTCCCTGCATTTTTTCTATTTTTCTTTCCTTCGGCTCACTTCATCTTTCTTCAACTACCTTCATCTCTCTTTTTCTCAGTGACTCTGCATTTATCTTTCTCTTTTTCTCTCTCTCTCTCTCTCTGACACACACACACACACACACACACACACACACACACAGACACACTAGGCTTGACGGTGAAAATGCAATATTCATCTGTGTTCTCCATTAGGCAGGCAGACTGTGAGGGCTGCGGAAATGAAGATTTAATACAGCCTGAATAATTAAACCACCGGGACCTGTGACTGACACACGCACACCCGCGCGCAAGCACACTGAAACACACTCATGCATGGCCTGGGAACCCCTGTGCATCTATCATGTCACCATATTCCATATGTGTGTGTGTGTGTGTGTGTGTGTGTGTGTGAGCCTTGACATTAGCTCTTCATTAAGTCCCTCACTGATCTAGTATTCATAGCTGTAGCCAGCATGTTGGCATAGCTGAGGTGACTGCGTCAGTGGGCTTTGCCCGGATGGCAGAGGATTACATCAAGGGGAAAACAACCCTGCAGCAAAGTTACACCACACACTTTCTTTTGCCAGCACTGAGCTCTAGCTGGATGCAACATCATGTTTTCTCAATGTCACTTCAGCATAAACACTTTTCAACCAATTAGGCCATTATCCAACGAAAGGGCCCAAAACGTCCTTCGAATTTGCATTAATGTAACACTTAATGCAAGCTGCATTTGATAGACTCCGCCCTGTTCCCTAAATATAACACCGGCGGCCTTGCACGCTTGTATACTAAGCATACTTCTTAGTGTATGATAGGCTGGTCTCTCTAATGCGGTCTACCGGCCAAGGCTGTTTTTTTGTTTTTTTTAAACAGCCCATCTTTCCTGCCTTCTGTCGGTAAGGGATTGATGCACGTTGCCAGGTAGTGCGGCTTTTAAGAAAAAAGCGAGGGAATTTTAGGGAGAGCTGCTGAAGGCGTGCTGTATCATGTCAAATAAAAAAAAATAAAAAAGAGGGAAGGGATGGAGGAGAGGAAACGGGAAGATAAGCTGTGGGACGGTGGGGCTAAAAATAGTCCAAGATCTCACAGAGAGAGAGAGAGAGAGAGAAATCAAACATCTGCATGCATGTGTGTGTTTGCCTTTGAACATGTCTCTGTGTGTTTAGCGCACAGTTACATTCTCCTGCCTTTTCTCTCCCTGAAACATACAATTGTGTGGGAAGTACATGCACGCCCAGACACACACACACACACACACACACACACACACACACACAGAGGAGCAACGTGACTTTGAAGAGCTGAATTACATTACCAGTGCTCCAAAAACGCTTACACTTTCTCAATTCTCCTCCCCGTTCTCTATTAACAAATTAGAGGGACGAGAGAGAGAGAGAGTGCGCCAACACACCTGATACAGTCTAAAACTGATTTCCCCGAGGTGGAAATGTGATTATTGACTCTTGGACAAGTCTCCGCTGAGAAGTTTCCAGAGAAAGTTCACAAAGTGGGGTTGGGAGGGGTTGGGGCCTCTCAGAAGTGGTTTGTGCGGGTATCGCTACCAAACCAAACCAAGGGTTAACAGCGGAGGGTCACGCTCCGGCGAGGATCCATCTGGCAAGGAGGACATGCGGTTACTTCACCCCGTCGCCTCCACTTCCTCCCGCCATTCCTTCCCCCTCTCCCTCTCTCTCTCCCCCTCCCTTCCCTCCAACCATGGAGAACATTTGGAAAATAAATTGCGTCATTCTGAATGTAATCGGCCGCTTGTTACTGCCAGAGTTTCTCTATTTCCCTCCCTGCCCTTCTCTATGCTTCTTTCTTTCATTCGTGTTTTTCTTTCTTTTCTTCTTCTCTCTGACTTTACATCTGGTCTCGATTAAGGAACCTCTGTCCGTCTTTGGTCGTCCTCAGTGAAATACATGCAGAGTTGGAAGAGCTGCATTGTATTGGGAATTTGGGGGGGTAAACATTGTCCCCCTCCCCACACACACACACACACACACACACTCATCTCTCCACTCTCTCTTCCCGACATGGTTTATATTTTATTAAACATGGCTCAGGCATGTCTCCTCTTAATGAAAGGCAGGAGCGTGAGAGTGTGTGTGTGTGTGTGTGTCTGGCCGTGCGTTACATGGTGTGGTGAGGGGAGAGAGAGAAGAAAAAGGAGGACTAAAAGATGGGGGGGTAGAAGAACAAATAGAGTGAGAGTTAGCCATGGGGATAAAAAAAAAGGGAAGATTACCCACCTAAACAAAGACAGGGACGACAGCGGGGGGAAGAAAAATAAGCTGGGAGAGAGAGGAAATAGTAAAGGAATTAAAATGTGATAAATTAAATACAAAAAGGGGAGACGTTTGCACTGACTGAGACGAGACGAGATGTGAGGAAAAGAGGGATTGGTAAGGCTTGCAGGAGAGATGGATGTGTGATCTTGAAAGGTTGCCTCAGTGAACCTAATGCTAATTTACAGACTACTGATACACTAGGTGAGACTGAGATGGAGGGGTGGACAGAAGGATGGATGGAGGGAGGGACGGAGAAAGAGACTGAAATGATCAGAAGAAGTGGAGGACGGGATAGACGTAAGGATAGACGAAGCGTGGGAGTGAAAGATGAAGAAAGAGGGATGCTGGAGGGGCCGAAACAGAGGAAAGGACGGAGGGAGGGACGGATAGAGAGGAAGGATGGACAGAAGCGGGCGCTGAGGAAAAAAGGTTGAGAACGTTGGCGGATCGTGACAGAGGGCAGAGAAAGAGAGAGAGAGAGAGAGAGCGATACTGCAGAGACATAATGTGGGGGAAAGGCACGAGAGGCAGAGAGAGAGAAGAGAGGGAGGAAACAGGAGAGCGAGAAACGAAAGAATGAAAGGATGATGAGGAGGAGTGAAGGGAGATATTCCTCAGAGATAGACACTCAGAGGGAAGGAGAGAGAAAGAAAGGGTGGATATTATGCGTTTTCTTCCCCCCCCCCAACCCCGCCCGCACCCCCGCTCTGGCCCTGCGCTGCTGGTTGTGCTTTCGCCTGATAAGAACCAGTGACAGCCGCACACACACAGACACACACAGACACACACACACACACACACACACACACACACACACACATACACACACACACTCGAACAGTACACGTACATACACATGTATATACACACTGTGAGCCCCTTAAGCACAGCGGCCTTGGCCTACAATCTGTGGGATGCCCTCCTCTAGAGTGTGTGTGTGTGTGTATGTTCTGTTTAGTGTCTGGGTACCAGCCAGGGTAAACACAGTGTGCCAGAATGTCACGGTCCGGGGCCTTCACACCTCTGTCACAAATAACCCTGCCAGCCATAGAGGGTGTGTGTGTGTGTGTGTGTGTGTGTGTGTGTGTGTGTGTGTGAGAGAGAGAGAGAGTGAGAGAGAGAGAGTGAGAGAGAGAAAGAGAGAGAGAGAAAGAGAGAAAGAGAGAGAGAGAGAGAGAGAAATACACAAAGCATGTGTTTGTGTGAGTGTATCTATATGTGTGTGTGTGTCCCTATGAGGATGTGTGTGTGAGAGAAAGAGAAAGAGTGTGTTTCAGTGTGTATGTGTGTGTGTGTGTGTGTGTGTGTGTATTCTTATGCTTGGCTCTAACTCTATATGGAGCCTCTCTTGTTAATGCAGTCATGTGTCATACACTAACATTACATTTTGCTAATTGGCAACAGACAAGAGAGAGAGAGAGAGAGAGAGAGAGAGAGAGAGAGAGAGAGAGAGAGAGAGAGAGACACACGTGTGTGTGTGTGTGTGTGTAAGTGTGATACATGTTTATGTGCACTATATGCCTGTGGTCTAAATGCATTTTTTTTTAAATGCATTAAGCACAAACGTTACTTTAAACATGGATGTGAAAATTAGCAACATCACAAGTAGTCAAAGGGAGGACGGAGAGGTGGAGGAAGAGGAGGAGGGGGGAGAGGAAGGTGTTGAATTTATAAGGAAGGGTAAAAAAAAAAATCATCACTGGAGCCATACATGCCATGACACAGATGTGGAAAACATACTGGACTATAAAAGAGAGCCGTGTTGGAGAAGCTTCTGTCAGAGTCTACCAGGAAGATGAACGATGGCAGAGCGACCCTGAAGAGAAATAGTTCTCTTATGTTGCTTAGAAATTGTAGTTCAAACGTACGCTTCGTAAAAAAGATATTGTAACATGTGACTTGTACAACCTTGACGATTAAAGGAGTCCATCAAAAATAAAAGGATGGAAAAATTCAATTGCCAAAAATAGTTGGTCGTTGGAGTTGTTAATTACTCCTAAAAAATGACAAAAAAGTAGTGCAGGAGACAGACAGACAGACAGACAGACAGACGGAGGAGAGGTAGCGACAGCCACAGACTTAAAAAACAACAAAAAAGACAGTGCTGTAACCACAAATCTCAATCAAGCTAACCGCCGCCTTGATTGCCGGGGTGAGATTGTGCCTTGGTCTGCAGCAAAACAAACACGTAAGCATGTCTTAACATAGCTGAGCTCAACCACCCTGAACACTGCCTGGCACTCATCAAGTCTTTGGCTCAGAATAGCACTTTCTCTCCAGGGGTGTGGAAGGAGGAGGAGGAGGAGGAGGAGGAAGAAGGGAGAAAGGAGGAGAGGAAGGTATGACAATAAAGTTCCTTAAGTGGAAGGAGAGAATGGGAGGAAAGGCAAAAGAGCGATGATATAAGTAAAGGAATTACATAGCAACGAATCGTTCCCTCCTCCGCTTTGGCCCCCTGCCTCCACCTCTCTAGCCTTCCTCTATCTTCAGGTTTTCTTTTTTTTTTTTACCAAAGTAACTCTTCCTCCTCTCCCGCAATTTTCCGCCCGGTCGCCCCTTAATTCGAGAATTTGTTTGTCGTGCCGTTGGAGGCATTGTTGATTTATGCATATTTGATTTGGAAATGTCACTCATTATATTTATTTCCTCCCCGCTTCCTCTGTCTCTCCATTTCCTTCTCTCTCTCTCTCTGCTCTCTCTTCCTTGACACACTCTGTTCACATAAACAAACACTACAAGACTTTTACTCCTTGGCTGGCTTGTTTTTTGTTTTGTTTTTATGTTGGATTTTTTTATTTTTTCTTTGGTTTGTTTGTTCGCCTATTTTTTGCCCGACAACCACAAATAAGAAGTTATTCCATACAATGCAATTTGGTCGAACCAATTACAGATGGGCGAGATAGCGCTGGTTAAGCCCTTGTGAGAGAAGGGGGGGGGGGGGGGGGGGGAGTCCTCGTCGGGAACACACCAGTCCTTTTGGTTGCCATGGCAACACAAGAGTCAGATACTGGAGGAGATGAGAGCGAAACACTTGAGGAAGAGAAAAAAGAGGACAGAAATTAAGGGGTAGCGAGAGAGATATAGACTGAGAGAGAGAAATGGAAGGAGAGTGCGAGGAGAAAGAGAATTGTTCCAACTTAAATTGCTGTGGAATGTTTATTATATTATGGCTGATCCCACTGGTATTTATTGATTTTTCATTAACTACTACTATTGATCTTTTAATGTTTCTAATATTACTCCAATTGATGTTATATTGCTTTATTAACACAGGTTTCTTTCCTGTCACGACAGTAAAGCAGATTTGAATTGAAGTGAATTGAGAATGAGTGAGGGATGGAGAGAGAGAGAGAGAAAGAGAAAGAGGAATAGAGAAAGTTTGTGTGAGTGTTTAAGAGCGTATGGGTGGGGGAGTGAATGTTGATGGTATGAAAAAGTGAACTGCATACGTGCAAGGTTCATTTGGCCCGATCTCTCCACCTCGGTCAAAGTTTCTAAACGTGGGAAGATTAGTTGGACGGACCCGAGTGACCAGCTGGTCCCACCTCGACTCTCTCAAGCGGCATTGAGTCAGACGTGAGCCACGGTCACGTCTCGACCCTGTGTGAAAACTTCTATCAGGCCTTTGATCACAGTCTGAGGACGAGTCCTTTCCAATCCTGCCAACTGTGTTCAGCTGCAGTGGAAAAAGGCAAAGGTCTGAGTGAAATGTCTGCTATCAAGTGGACAGATTTTGCTCTGTTATTTTGACCACTGCTATTTGGATTCTGGGTTAAGCTACAGCATGGCAAAAAGGATTGTTTGAGGTCTAAATGAAGAGCGCAAAACATACGTGCACACACACACACACACACACACACACACACACACACACAGAGGGACACACTAGGCTGAATAGTCCGTCTGAGCCTTGCCTACTATTTTAGACAAGAGCAGAGCAGAGCAAGGCAAGCCCGCAGAGAGGCAGCGCACATTCACACACACACACACACACACACACACACACACACACACACACACACACTCCTGATGCCATGCCAAATCATTCCCTCTACACCAGCAGATAAAGAGGCAACACCATACGGTCTGAAGGAAGAGGGGGGCAGGGGGCAATTTTTGTCCCTTTTCTCATTTCTCCCAAAATATAATCCACAATCTAAAACACACACAGAGGAAAGAGAGGGACGACAGAGGTGAAGACAAAGGAGAAGGAAAAGAGAGAGAGGGGGATAGGGTGAATGAGCATCAAATGAGTGAGCGATGGGGCGGATGGGTTAGAAAAGAGAGAGATAGAGAGAGAGAGAGAGATGGGCTGAGGAGAGGGATAAGACTAGCCTACAGGAAGAGCTGTACTTGTTGGGGCATTGAGAGCGCAACTAATGGATATGGCAGCTAGGAGAAGGATGATGAATGACTGTGTGAGGTGTGTGTGTGTGTGTGTGTGTGTGTGTGTGTGTGTGTGTGCACGCTCTGTCAGAATGTTTACGCTTTTGTGCATGAGAGACACAAATACCGTGTGTGTGTGTGTGTGTGTGTGTGTGTCTGACAGTGCAGATGATGGATTCTCTAGCAGAGCATGTGGCCGGTGGTTTCTTGGGCAGACGAGGTGACAGGAGAGGTCTCTCTGTCCACATGCCACTGTCAGCCAGTCTGTCTGTTCCTCCCTCCCTCTCTCTCTCTCTTCCTCTCTCACTCTTCCACTCTCTGAATCTCCTCGTCTCCCTCTCTATCCATCTGTCTCCTTCTCTTTGTCATGCTGTCTCTCTCTCTCTCTTTGTTCTTGCCTATCCTTTTTTTTTGCCATGCTTCTACCTCTAAACATATTGCACCAAAAATATTATTTAAAATCAGCCATGAATAGATCTATAGGCAAGAGATTATAAAATGAGATCCTTGTAGATCCTTTTCAAAATATTTTACATCTACGTGCCTCAAAAAATGAATTAACTGAGCATCTGGTCAGATGTAGACTTTGCTCTTGTGCATGCTATGCCTCTGCTGGTATTCAACATTTCTCCATTCTTGGCATTGCACTTCACCAGTATCACCACTCATTCTATATGTTTACTTGCACCCTTCATCCTGCCTTCCTGCCTTCCTCTGTTTCTCCCTCCATCGCTGCAGGCCTTTCCTGTTTATCCATCCGCTGCCCCTCTGGCCTCTCTCGGCTCGGAGTGTGCTAGCCAGCGCGCTCCCCATGTCTTGCAGATGGGAGCACTAATCCGCTAGCGTTAGCTCCGTGAGGCGTGAAGGCCGGGCCCCTGTGTTGTTTTGGATGGGGACAGTGGCTGCGGTTAGCACACTAGCGTTACAGCTTCTGCACGGCTCCGGTTGAGGGAAGAGATAAAGAGGAGAGTAATTGGATAAAGGTTGACCAATTAATAAAGGCCGGTGATTCAGGCCAGCCTACCAGGGGGTTTTAATCTGCATACAGATAACAGAGAGTCAGACCGCAAACATAAGGAGATAGGGTGGAAGCGGTGTGTATTTGTGCATGTGCATTTGTGTGTGTGTGTGTGTGGAGTCGAAGAGATAAAGCGCAGGCATGACTGTCAGTCAATTGGGACTGCAGTGGATTTACATCCATAAACCCTTTGAGAAGATATGCATTTAAGCGTGTGTGTTTGTTTGTGTGTGTCAATATAGGCACCACTATGTGTTTGTGTGAATGATCGAGAGAGAAAGAGAGACAAAACCTGTGTACACATAAACGTGTTTGTGTGTGTGTGTGTGCGGGTCCATCACTGCCTTCTTGTATACACTCTGGCAGTTGACAAACACACTTGTTATGCCTCGCGCGTCGCCCGCTCCTGCCGCCACTCTGCGCGATTGATATTAGCTTTTATGCTAATGTAGCATTTGGCTATGTTAGAACAAGGCAGTATTTCCATAGACAGTCATTCATCCAGGCCTGCTTATGGCCTTATGGGCCAAGACAGAATTACTGCTGCACGGTACACAAGCTGTTGTCACCGTGCCAAGAGCCGCTATCGCATATACAGACAGCAGACACACAGCAGGGTGAGATGAGGATACCCCGAGGCGAAAGCTACAGAAGGTGTGAGGGAGTGAGGGTGAAGGTGTGCGTGTGTGTGTGTGTTGCTTAAATTTGCACATATATGGCTATAGATTATAGAGTATAGAGTTTGTATATGCGAATGAGAATACTTGCTAAAAACATTTCCACAGCTCATGCAATGCAGACAGCATTTATCCCACTCCACTATCACAGCTACAGTGCATGTACAAGCAAAGCACTGTCTTCCCAATAGCTTATTGGGAACTATGGTGGTTCTGATAAAACTTACAGGTAATAAAAAAAAACTGCCCAACATTCACCAAGTCTCCTAATCAGAATCATCTGTCACATCGCTTGGGCTGCACTTTGGACATTTTATGGCTTGTGTCACAGGAGACGCACATAAAAATGCAATGACTGAATTACAGCGCTCTGGCTACCATTATAATGGTAATAAATATGAATATATCGATTTTGAGTTACACTAATCACTGTATTATGTGCGATATGTGTGAATATTTTAGATTTAGAAGTCCAGCGGCAGTGGGATAGACTTATGCGTAGAGGCGGGACAGAAAGTGGTGGGACAGAAAGCGGCGGGACAGAAAGCGGCAGGACACTCACCTCGGAGATGTTGACGCGTCCCTCCTGGAAAGAGCAGTCGTTGGCGTTCTGGGTGCACATGTGGCGGTACTTGCACCAGTGGCATGGGAACGACCCGTTCACACACGACAGGCAGCTGAAACAGGAGAGGGAGGGATGAGAGGGGATGTTAGGGAGTTTACAGTCCGACTGATGAGTTTTCATCATTTGTTTTAATGCATCACTGCTTCGTTTGACACACACAGCATACAGTGGAGAGTGACAGGAAAGATGGGAGAGAGAAGTGTTGCAAAATTTGCATGCAACAAAAAAGAATGACTTTGAACCAATAACATGTCAAGTGTGTTCAAAATTAGACAGCTTGGTCAGGACTGGTCTGCATTCTTATTTCTCTTCCACATTTCTTTCATAAAATCTATTCACCAAGCAAGTATACTGAAATACGGAACATGCATCCCAGGTTTTGAATACGGATCGCTTCAAACTATTTAGAGTTCGGGTGGCATATAAAGTAGAGCGGTAGATAATGAATAGGATGTTCTGGTGTGCTCTCAATATAATTTAATAGTGTGACCATCTCATCTTTCCCTCTGTAAATCTATTTTGTGACAAAGTTTTCATGGTCTCTTTTATGATATCTGGAGTTATATCATAAACAGTATGAGGTGGAGAATAAGGAGGCAGGTTAATAAAGACAAAGTGAAAATAGATAATGGAGTTCATCAAACGGGGGCAAGACAATATATAGGACATGTGACGTGAAGTGAAATCTACCTAAAGACTATGGTATAATAGAGGATATACTGCATTATAAACACTCACACTACTGTATTCTTTCCTCTGTAAATCTCTACCCTTACTTTCTCTTTGTCTCCCTTCCTCCAGCCATCTGATGTCTATTTATCATCCACCGTCAAATACTGTCTTTTCCCATCCTGTCTGTAGCCCTCTTTTCTTCCTCTCACCTTTCATCCTCCCATCTTCCCTCCTATCTATCAACTGTCTTAACCTCTCTTTCCCCCTCTCTTCCCTCATTCATCACTCTCTGCTCTCCTGTGACTGTCCATCGCTGGCTTCAATACCTTCAATGATCACCCTCACAATCAGCCTACTCTCTGCATATATTTCACCCCTTTCCCTCTTTCTGCATCTCTGCTGTCTCGTTCTCTCCATCCATTCAGCCTGAGTCTTCCTTTCTTTCTTTCCCCCGCCCCCCTCCCCCTCACTCCATCTATTCCTTTCATTCCCTGCCGTCTCGTTTTAAAAAGCTCTCCCCTGTTCTTTGTCTAAAGCTCTCTTTCATCCGTGGGGCTAAGAGCGCTCCACCATTTTAAATTCACCTGCTTTAGTCGAGGCGAGGTGCGGAGAGATGGGGCGAAAGAAAGACAGGGGAGAAAGGAGAGAGGGAAAGAGAGAGAGAGAGAGAGAGAGAGAGAGAGAGAGAGAGAGAGAGAGAGAGAGAGAGAGAGAGAGAGAGAGAGAGAGAGAGAGAGAGAGAGAGAGAGAGAGAGAGAGAGAGAGAGAGAGAGAGAGAGATCAAAAGCAGGTGGATTTCCCTGGGAGAGGTGGAGACGCCAGGTATCGTGGGAGAGAGGGAAAACGGGGGGAGGGAGGGGGGATGTAGCCTGCGGGGCTCTGGGTGGGTGTCTCATGGGAGAGGGGGGCAACAATAGGTCGGCAGTTGGGAAGTGTGTGTGTGTGTGTGTGTGTGTGTGTGTGTGTGTACATATTCACGTCTAACAGGAGCCTGGGAGGAGCGTCAGGCAGGTTCAAGTGCCTAGTTTATCAACGCTGCCTCATGTTATTGGTCCTCTCTCGGCCCTGAGCTTTGTCAAGTGCAACTCAATCCCCCGCAACACTACTTGCTTACTCATTTATGCATGCTGCAGTATCTAACGCAGTTATGATTAGTTTACAAAAACAATCATTATTTCATCAGAAAGCTTATTAGGGCCTTTTGTGTTACAGTTTCAGAATTACTTCTATGTCTTTTTTCATTCTGCACTTATTGTGAGCAGCATGTGTTTTATTGAAAGAATAACAAAATCCCACATTTAATGCAGTCGAAGCACGCAAGTGTAGATCCAGAACAATGAAAGAGTGGAGAGAGGTGCTCAATGTGCAGGCTGATTTGTATTCAACAACATCTGCCTGGAATAAATTCTCACATCTGTCTGAATCGATATGGGCACGCTCCTGACGAGCTCTCGAGTGCATTTTAACCCATGTAAAATGGCAGCTACCCTTCCCCTTATCCGCATGAAAAATGAGGGCTTTAACTCTTGAGCTCCGAGATGGGGCCCATATACGAATCCATCAAACCCTGACGTGGATTCATTTGGATCAATTAGGGCCGCTCGTTTGTTAGGTGCGCTCTTTAAGCGATCGTTTCCAGCCCAGACCCCTCCTTTTGAGCGAGATCAGAGGCTGGAGCTTAATTCAATCCCACTGCCGCTTTAATTGACCAATTTAGCATTGTGCTGAGAGAAGCTGTCCATTTAGAATGAGGGATGGGCGGCTAAGGAAATAACAGGCCTCTTAATCCCACACAAGAGCAAGAGGGAGATTTGTCAATGTTGCCAACAAATGGAGGGAAAGTGATTAGGCTACGCTAGGTTAGGTTAGCATAGTGTGCATATCCTCAAAAAGCAGATCTGGGGTTTCGGCTAAAGGTTTTGTTTCCAATGAGTTGGAAAGATATTGAAGATGGGCCTGTGCACTGAACAAAAGAGCAGATGACATTGACTCAAGACAAATGAACATGGGGCAGTTAGCCATGTGGCTCGTGGTGCAGCTTGTTAACATTTGTTCGCTCAGCAATGATCGCTTCTTTGAATTTCAAAGAGTCTTTTTGTTGGGGGCCAGGCAATGGATCACTGCTCATCAAAAAACAGTACAACACCGACTTAGCACAGCAGGTAACCAGAACCAAGCAGTGAACTGTACAATGTACAGTTAGTAGTTCACACCCAAACACCAGTCAACACATCTGTCGCTAATCCCCGATAATACCTCCTTTTATCTGACTTTTATGTTTTATTCATGTCAAATCAACCTTGTTAGTGAACCGGTGACTTTGAAATAACAAGCAAAATATCAGCATGCAGCCACCGCCAACTTTCTACAATTTTCATGACTACCCCCGGTGCCATGAATAGATCACGTGAGCCACCCTGGGTCAGCCGCAGGCCCTGTCTGACAACCCCCTACTGCCCATTTTTGGTTCCTGGAAGTAACCAAGGCCCCCTGTCATGAGTCGCCCCAGGACCTCAAAATATCTCTTTTAGCTTGGACGCCAACCCTTTCAAGGAGGGCCCACCCAAGGCTATTGGGGGACGTTGGATGATTCTATTTCTTTTGTCCAGGGGTGGGCTCCTTTCGTCGGACCCCCTAGTAACTCCCTGTTCCTCCTTCCTGTCGCTCACCATAGCCCACAGCCACTCAAAAACCCTCAGCGGCTGCAGACACGCTCCCCGTATGGCCACGCTCATAATGTTAATTTAATCCGTTCATATTCAGATGCTAATCGAGCTACGCTAGCTTTGGAGCAGTAGTGGGTTTTTTTTAGCCCCTTCACAATAGGCTGTGATTTTCTCTTCTCTCCCTGGTCGATTTGGAGTGCTAAATACAATCCTCTCTCCTTGTGAGGTGCGTTTGACACCCCTGCACTTGGTGGAATGAGTTATTTATTGGCTACTATTCATTTCAACAGAGTGGAGCTGACTGATTTAATGGTCCTCTGGAATAATCTGTCCTGTCATTACTGGATCCCTTCAAAATTTTTCGGGATTGATATAAAAAAAAGTATCAAAACACGACAGTATGTGTGCATACATTATAGTAGTAGTATTGCATGTCTGAGTGTTTAGTTTGGTGGATGTATGTACACTTGTGCAATCTGAGTATATCTGCCAATGTTAAGGTCAGACGTTGTGTGGCAACTGGCAGACAAAAGGAATCCCAAATGGTAAAACTCTGACTGTGTATGCCACTTTACTTATTTTCAGATGGACTGGTGCCTTCAAACCTCTTTTAAACTGCACTCACATTCTCTGTGTCTTTCATTCTACCCACCGCTCTTTACATTCATCTCTAGCAAAAAACTTCCTCCCTCTACGTATGACAGATATTTAATTCAACACACTTTTTCTCCCTCTGTCTATGGACTAAATTAGTCTATAAGCACCCTCAATCACACAACAAATGACCCAGTCACTGCCTGAGCCACATTAACCACAGTGAGAAAAGGTGCTTCATATTGCCTTATATAGACATTTAGACCCCAATTCATTGCCAGACTATCCACCCTATCTTTAATAAATGGGGGGCTGTGGAATGAGAAAAAGCGTATGGAAATATTTAATTAAGGAGCAATCATGGCCGTGGGTGATTTTCTATTTCAATCTCCGCAACCCTTAAACTGAAACAGTGGGATTTCTAATTAGATTAATACCGCTACGCAAATTTATGGCATTTTTTAAAAGGCAAGGGCCACAACGTAATCAGCTGAGTAAATAAGCGGGGAGGGGTGTGTGTGCGTGTGTGTTTTTGGGCTTGGGGGTTGGTGTCGGTGTGTGGGTGTAGGCTATGAAGAAACATGAGGGGGCATTCTAACGTTGAGCTCAGTTTCTTGCACAAGGTAGTGTTGAATTAGCAGTGTACAGAACCATTCTGTGGGATAGCGGAGAACAGCACAAGACAGCAAAAAATAGACGAATGGGAATTCAAGAGGGGACAGCTAATGTGTGTTGTATGTGAGTCTACTTGGTAACGTGCGTCTGTTCCTGTGTGTTTCAAGAGTGTCTGCATGCCCCACCACGTAAAAGCCTGCAGAATTTTACGTCTTGGCCCATTAGAGGAGAACTTATCTCTGTAAACAATGATCAAGCAGTCTGGAAATAGAGCCTTGCGTCTGGCCATGTGGGCCCGTAGTCATTACGCCAACGACATTACCAGTCTGATCTCATCAGACGCCACACGCTGACGCCCGGGGGGCACGGCGGGTACCCGGGCAGGAGTGCCAGCTCCAAATGGGATTCTTGTCTCAGCATCTCTCTTCGCCATCAGCTCATCAGAGTCGCTGCCGAAGACGCAACGTGCCATATCCGTAACTTCATTAAACGTGTCCATTACATCACTCTGAGGCTGTATTAGATCAGCCGAGGGAGGGGATTTAATCAGAATTCATCAGGGTAATATCTTCAAATGGGTGACTTTCTCGTCTGCGTCACCTCTGATGCAGCTCCTGCATTAGTATTGTGAGTTCATTGCAGTATTAGGAAGGATCCTCGGAACTTAAATTTGACATCACAGTTTCATGTATCCATTTATGTGTCAGTGTTGGGTCATGCCTATGACTTGGTGTTTGCATCTTTAGATAAAGCTATTTGTATCCACAGGGGTTGTATCTGATATAAGACGTATCCTAAATGGTGAAAGGCACTGGGGGGGTTAGCGCACGCATCATGAGGTCCTTATGGGAGTTGAATTAACCGTGAGTTGACATTGTAAACCACCACACCCTTAACCAGCTGAGCTAATCAGCGCTGTTGCGGCAGGGGATTTGTGTACGAGGGCAAGAAAAGGGGGGGAGCTGTGCTAGAGGTCACAGTAACGGATTAGGTGTCCGAGACATCCAGGGCTTCAGTGAGCTGTAAGTGACAGAGCGGAGCGAGGTGTGGCCGTGCATGTCTGTGTATGTGTATGTGTGTGTGGACAATCCTCGAAGGAGGCTCATCTAACATCCAGAGGGGAGCGAGGACGGAGCCCTGCGGTACCCCAGGGGCCTCCGAGCCATCTGCTGCCCCGAGGCTAATACCCCAGCAGACGCCCCGGCCTACCCTGGATGAGCCATGGCTGGTTAGGAGGGAGGGGGGGATAGAACGGCGTGGGGCGGAGGGGGCAGAGGCATGTCTTACCCAAGCAGGGTGCATGGGGCTTGGGGCAGGACTGACCTAGGGGTGTGGCTCCATGGGTGGTGAAGATTTTCAGCAGACGGTGGATTAGGGGAGGCAGTGAACTGCAATTGGGCAGATAGCTGAGGGCATTTGGAGTGTGAAGGAGACAGACTCAGTGGAAAAGGCTGATCAAAGATTTAAGCAGTGGAACCGCGGTCCTTTTATTCACACTATTACAGTATATGCCTTGCTTTTTCTGTGTAAATGAGAGCCAAACTGAGCATCTGAGCGCTCAACAAAGCTTGAAGTATTTGTTTTATCAAGTGGAGAAGAGGCACAAGTGAGTTTAGGGTCTGTGTTTGGGAGGCATTATGGCATACCGTCATGTGTAATGAATTAATCATTGAAATATCATTAGGGTGTACCGTGGGTTATGATAATAAGACTAGAATTACCATCTCATATCCCAATCGTTTCTCATACACGGCACATTCGATTTTTCACTCCGACGGTAACACAAGCCTCCTGTGGAGGTCGGAGGGGGGTGGGATGTGTGTGTGTGTGTGTGTGTGTGTAAGCCCCCACATCCTAACTGTATCTCGTGGACAGTAACACGAGACAGCCCAGGGGGAAAGTGGACAGAGAGACCATCGCTCAAAAGAAAAGGATGGAGAGAAAAAAACAAAGACACTGTCCTTCCTCCCAAAACCTTGTACAAATAAGACAAAGAATATAAAATGCTTCCACAAAGAAACAGTCATTCCAACTTACGACTGGTGGACGCTGCAGTTGTAGAAGACAAAGTCAACGCTGGCGAACTTCTTGCCCGTCTCCTTGGACTTGAGATAGAGCTTCACCACCCGTTTGTCACCTGCACCACAGATACGCAATTAACACAAAAAAAAAAAAAAAAAATACATTTACATTCCAAAACACTACATATTCAGTTTTAGAAAACCATATTACTTGAAATTTATCACCAAATAGTTTGAAAAATATAAATATTTTTCCAACAGGGATTTTAATCTTATGTCAGCTAGCTAGCAAGCTATTAAATGTTGTAACAAAATCATATCTAAAATTTGCATACCACTTCTGTGACCTGAACAGACACACACACACACACAAAAACACTGTATCTTAGCAACACACCACTCATGTCACACCCACAGTGGGGCGGCGTTAAAAATAGCAGCACCAATCAGTGTTTGGATGCTAGAGCTGATGAGAACTCATAATGGGGCATAATAGGTGCTGTTGAAAAACTACTGAGATGTCACTTTGTAGAAACTTAGAGTGCACTCCCTGACATGTCTTTGGTGCTTTGAAGACAGATACCGAACAAGTTTTTTCATCTTCGTGGCGTGACAGAATTGGACATGAAACAGGTGCATAATGTTGGGGAAAAAAGATGCAGGTATTTTTAAATATAACAATATGCCACGCTGAAGTTATCGCTTTGAAAAGAAGTTACAAGCATAACCAGCATCGTTTTATTACCCAAAAAAACAAAAAAATCAAACTGACAACAGTGCATAATGCATGATAATGGGAATTCAAAAACACTGCTATTTTCAGAAGATAAATGCAGACTTGTGTTTGGGGCTTTGAAAGGGAGTGGAGTAGTGTTATTGGTGGTGACAAGGTTTTCTGAATATAGATACACCAAGCAAGTCATCTGGTAACATTAATATGCAGTTCTGGTCAATGAACAGCTCTCGCCTGCTCCAATTCCAACATACAGTAAGCCCCTTAGGAGGAGAAACTTCAGCCCATGGTGACGGATATACACTATAGATAGGCAGTGGGTGGGGCACGGGGAGAGAGAGAACTGGTGACAGAGAAAGAGGAAGAGTAATGATGAGAGAAACTGAGACAGACGGGAAAATGAAAACAAAAAAGAAATTGACGGGATGATGAGTTTAAGGAAAAAAAGCAGCTCATAACCAAATTCCATGCATACTCCATTACATTTTCCTTCACCTCGGGCCAACAAAACCCAACTCCTCACTTATCCGCACCCTGCCCGCCCAACGCCGCCACCCAATGACCTCATCATCCCGCGCCCTCCCTCGCCTGACCTTTGTTCCTGGTGATGGGGATGATGTCCCGCACGGAGGGGGACAGGCAGTAGATGTGTCCGCCCTGGATTCGCCCCTCCGTCTCCACGTAGTCCTCGAAGGAGCAGTTGACCCCCGCGGATAGATCGGGCACGTTACGAGCCTGGAGCACCAGCTAGGAGAGAGAGAGAGGGAGAGAGAGAGAGAGAGAGGGAGAGGGTAAGATCAATGGAAGGACATGGTGTACATGGATTGTTATAAGATATGACATGAGGGTTAATGGGTGTTGGGGGGGAAGGGAGGGGGGTAGTGTGGGGTGGGGTGGTGGTGGGTGTGAGTGCAGTGTGCGTATGTGTGATAGTGTGAGAAAAAAAAGAGTGTGTGGTTTTACGTGTGTGTGTGTGTGTGTGTGTGTGTGTGTGCGTCAGTCATCAACGGCCGCCATTATAGCAAGGTTAATGTGTACGTGTTAATGTGCAGACAGAAAGTGAGGCAAACTATAATCAGTCACTCCTATGTAGTTAAACTGAGGTACTGCTGGCAGTTTGAGGGCACTTGCTCACACACACTTACAGGCACACACACACACACACACGTTCATACAGATTTGCATGTTATACACAAGCAAATTTCTTGTGATATCTACACCAGGGTTCGGACTGTGGTAGCCCTGATGTAAAATTCCATGATTTTTCCATGACTTTTTGACCTACAATGGAAATGAAAAACACACACACACACACAACCAAGACATACCTGGACTTCAGACATGGTGACAGAGATGTTTCTTGGCTGAACGCTGAGCTCCACACACTGTCTCTGGTCGGAGGCAAACCGCTGGAGCTCTCCTGCCCGTTCACAACGGTCCTTACGGGAACAACTAGGGAGAGGAAATGAGAGAGAGAGAGAGAGAGAAATAGAGAGAGAGAGAGAGAGAGAGAGAGAGAGAGAGAGAAGGAGAAAGAAAGAAAGAGACAGAGAGAGAAAGGGGGGGGTAGAGGGATGACAGACAGAAAGAGAGGTGATGGAAAAGGAGGAAACAGCAGAGTGAGACAGGAGGGGAGAGGAGGAGAGAGGGGAAATGGGCAACTGTTAAGCTAATATGACAATCATATAAAGATGACAAACATGCACAGCCATCACCGTCACACAGAAATGGGAGCAATAATAGAAGATAAATAGGCTAATAGCTTTCCCCAGCCATTACTATGGGCCTTTACATCATTACCTTATTGGCCCTGACATTTGTGCAAGTACCGTTGAGCTATATGAACATCGAGTCTCCCTCATCTTTTCAGTTTACAACCCCACCCAATTCAAACTTCTCGGGAGATATACAGGCAATCATTAAAGTTCCCCTGAACCGTAAAAATGATACAATTCCTATCAACGGCGTATCAACGGGGTCAGCAATTTTCCCCGCTTATTACGAGCCAACTGATCGTGCTAAAAAAAATAAAAAAAAATCAGCATACAGCCCCCGTATCCTAGCGGTTTTACTATTAGCCATTCATAATGCATCAGCTATCACTTCACCTTCGCACTAACAACAACTGGTCCCGGCGGTGAGGGGAAAGTGCTGACGCGGTGCTCTGCGAGGCCTTAACAATAAGAGGGAGGCAGAATAAAATGCTAACTGCCTCTTCTGCGCGCAGCCCCGTCCCCTCGTTTAGTTAGCCTTCACTCGCGCTCAGCAAGAAAAAGCTGTCGCCAACCGCTCCCCGGTGAGTCACTAGCACACACACACACACACACACACACACACCGTATAGGAATGAGTAGAGGTGCAGGAAGGTACGCACACACACTTTCTCATTATGGCCCTCCTTTTCTTCTTCCACTGGTCCTCCGGTGGGTGACTGTGTATGTGTGTGTGTATGTGTGCATGCATGTCAATGAGGTGTGCTCATTCTTCTAGAAACACCTGCGTATATGTGTGTATCCCCCCCTTCAATTCCACTGTTGATTGAAACTACTATGCCTCCTAATAAGCTGTGACTAAAATCACCAGAGGGCTGAAACGGGCTTATAAATAACTGCCTATTAATATCTGCCCATTTTAACTGCAAGGGCCTCTGCTAGATTTGGCAACACTATCAAATAGGAAATGAGCGAGCCGCGTTCAAGACACAAGGTCAAAAGCTGCCGAAACGGAGGGTTATCAATGGTTCAAGTCCATCATGATTGTGTGTAATTGCACCTGCGTGTGTGTGTGTGCGCCTGATTAAAAGGAGAAACCCCAGCGCTGGTGTGTGTGTGTGTGTGTGTGTGTGTGCCTGGAGGATAGCGAGGATGGTGATATGTTTTGTACGTTTAATTAATGCGCCGAGAGATGGCATTATGCCAAATGCTCGAGGTGTTCCGAGTGTGGTTTAACATCCCGTCACCTTTCAGTAACATCTAACTGTTCGTGCGCTGTTCTCCCGTGCACGTGCACGCATATACCCTCAAGTCATGCAAGGCAACAGGAGAAAATGGAAAGACTGCACGCACGCACACACACACACAGAGTTATCTTGTTATACTTGTGAGGACCTTCCATAGACTAGGTTCATTCTTTAAACCCTGCTACAGATCTTAACTGTCAACATTACATAATTAACCTTAAACATTACCCGAACCTTAACCTAAGACTAAACCTAACACTAAAATTGACTCATTTCAAAGTGGGGAACGAAAATCCTCACTTCAAAATCAATAAATGCACACCTCTTCACAATATAACAAACATACATACACAGAGGCTGAATACCTCTAAGGTATATGGGAGTGTTAGCAGTGCAAGCTGTGTTCTGTAGGTGTAATCAACAGGTTTAGCCAGTTGACAGACTTGCACAGAGGATCAACATTTCACTGTACACACACAAAGCTAGATTTCCTCTATGAATCATAACGATGAGAGTAATTGGTAGGTGTTAGCGGCATTTTACTAAGTTATTACCAGGTGTTAAAGTCAACACAGGCCACGTTCCAATATTGACTGACTGTATCTTTTAACCCTACTCCTCTCCTGTGTGCAGGATTTTAAGAGCTACAAATTGGACCCTGCATGTGTCAGCCTGTCCAGGTCTTTGACTACAGAGACAATTGCCTGTTGAATTACTGTCCCACTCTTCAACTGTGCTGAAAAAATAGGCTGTATCTAGTGTGTAATGCAAACTACTTTCATCCTGTCTATGATCAATAAGTTATACAGTGATCCCTGGGCCCAAGAGTGGGCCCAGGGACACCCCAAACCAGAATTTCAATAAATTGCAATATTGAAAATCAGGGTCTCTGCAAGCTTAATCAAGTTAAATTTAATACTTTTTTTACAAAGATTTTTTAATGCCAGTTAGAATGAAATTTATGACCAATTCCACAACTGAAAAAGTGTTCCTGATTCCTGATTTTGAGTTGCAGCCCCTTTTGCACAATCCAGTTGGTTTATGTAACACAAGATAACTGAGGACATTTTAAGACTTTCCGTACCTGCAGACAGAGAGACCTGCAGAGCTTTAAGAAACCCTCTCTAAACAGTTCTGATGCATGACTGAACCAGGTCACACTATACCTGATCTCCACAATTCTCTGCTCTGCACTGCAATGGGCTGCATCTGTAGGCCAGTAAGGTAGACAGTGTGTGTGTGTGTGTGTGTGTGTGTGTGTGTACTTACACATTGTGGAGAACACACCAGCCACAGTGAGGGTCTCTGGAGCCCAAACACTCCCCACAACTGGTGTACTGCTCACAGCTCTCTACTGGAACTCTCACCACCTAGGGAGGGGGAGGGAGAGAGAGAGAGAGAGAGAGAGAGAGAGAGAGAGAGAGAGAGAGAGAGGAGGGGCGGGGGTAGGAGAGGGAGATAGGAAAGTGATGAAGAAATAATTAGTATCCTGCTTTTAATCAATATTGTAAAACAAGTGCTATATTCAACTGGATAGAGTTGAGCATTTGGCAGCTTATCAGGCCAATTCAATTTCAAAGTTGTGCTCAGCAAATAGCCTGTGTGTGTGTGTGTATGTGTGTGTCTCTTTGTGCACGTGTGTGTGTGTGTGTATATGTGTGTCTTTGTGCTTGTGTGTGTTCCGGTGAGTTATTCCAGTCCAGCAGTGTGTGACAGCCTCCAGCGAAGCGTGTACAGGAGAGGCCTCGCAATGCATGCTGGGGCGCCTCACAGGTGTCTGTGGCAACAGCACTTTGATTGACAGGTGACCTCCAAAACCAATGGGAGGCAGAGGAGCAGAAGGACAGACCCCCAGTGTGTGTGTGTGTGTGTGTGTGTGTGTGTGTGTGTGTGTGTGTGTGAGAGAGTGACAGAGAGAGTGTGAATTCAACTGTCTGAGCAGAACTTCAGCAACAAGGTGTGTTAAGACCATGTGCCCATGATATGTGTGTGTGTGTGTGTGTGTGTCACATTCACAGCCATTCTGGAGGTACAAGCTTGGTGATAGACTACAGATGTTGCCTAAGAAACAAGATCAAGTGTTCAAGTTAACCCTCCACTCCGACTAAAGGTGATGACAGATGGTTAGCAACATGGCCCCAATGGGTCTGAGAGAGAGACAGTGTGTGTGTGTGTGTGTCTGTGTGTGCATTTCAAGATATTCATGAGAGATTGAGCGTGTGTAAGAGTGTGACAGACAGATTGCTAGCATGTGTGCAGATCGCTAGTGTGCAACAAAGTATGCACGTGTGTTTGTGTGTCTGTGTGCACAAGTGCTGAAAGCGTCAGCACCACATTAAATTCTCTTCACCAACAGGCCTCGAGTTGTTGAGTCGCTTGATCCCCATCTTGAGAGTGTGTGTGTGTGTGTGTGTGTGTGTGTGTGTGTGTGTGTGTGTGTGTGTGTATCAAGTTGCCACTGCAGGCTAGCATTAAATCATGCAGTACAGAGTGAGCCGGCTGATCAGTAAGTAACAGCATTTAACAACCCTACCCTTGGGTAACACTATTATAGCGTGGACACACAGACACACACACACACACACATATACAGAGACATAACCATGAGGACCCCATACAAGTGGTATGTGGGGACTCAGCTGGCATTGGGCCAAGTGGGGGCTGACTTTTTTATGAGGTAGGGATGGGAGGGAGAGCATATGGTAGAAACAGAGGAGAGACCTGAGGTAGGAGATAAAGCTGGTTAGCTACAGGATGGGAACTGGGTGGACAATGAATGCCTTGGTGAAATATTAAACTGCAGCAAGGATTTCAGCATGTGCTTTAAGTACGACACAGATATGAGGCGGATATGACATGATGACAACTAATTTCTACTCTAATGTCATGTATCAGTCTAGCTTCAAGGGTTTGACAGAGCAATATTGCACAAGCAGAGGGCAGACACACAAAAACACTCAACACTGTACGCTATTAATCTCGCTTTTCTTTCTTTTCTCTTCTTTTGTCCTCTCTCCCCCCCATTTTATATTTCCATTATTCTCTCTGCTTCTTGTGCACGTTTCTCTGCGTCTGTATTTGTTGGATTTGTCAAACTAGGGATTTCACCATAATAGTCCAAGCTGTGTAGAGTTACACACACATGCATGTCTGAGATCATCAGGGAGTTTTGTGCCGGCTCTCAGTCGTTTAGCCCCGGCATTGTCCATCCTACAGACTAAAGCGTGCTGCTACCCCTCTGATCTCCAGTTAATACAGACTTCAGTACAGTACCTACCATTTGGCTAGCTGCCCAGAAACAGAGAGAGAGAGAGAGAGAGAGAGAGAGAGAGATGGATGAAATGATGCAAATGAACGATGGCAGGAACCAGGGGGAGGGGACACTGAAATGGGAGGCAGTCATCTACTGGAAGTGCTGGGTGGATGGATGAAGAGTGAAGAGAGGAGTAATGGGGGACACAGAGAGAGAGAGAGAGAGAGAGAGAGAGAGAGAGAGAGAGAGAGAGAGAGAGAGAGAGAGAGAGAGAGAGAGAGAGAGAGAGAGAGAGAGAGAGGGCAGATTGGCAAGGACATTGTCCCGAGTAGATGGGATATGGTGGCAGACTGCTGCTATGTGTCAATGTCGGAACGACTGTGAGTCTAGTTTTCATCTGAAAGGAGAGTTGAAGGGAGGAACAAGGGATTATTGTATCTCTTAGAGAAAATGATGACGGGGAAAAAGGGAGGGTGGAGGAGATGGGTGGGGATGGATGGACAGATGGATGGGTGGGGAAAAGGCAGTCATAGTGGAGGATATGGGATGAGGCACCTTGGGAGAAAAAAATAAAACATGAGGGATGTCTTTCAAACAGTTTCGGATTTAAAGAAAAATGAGAAAAAAGTGAGAGAATGAAGAGATGGGAGCAAATGGCCCTTTCCCCATATCATCATGGACGACAACCAAATCCCATTCTCTTCACCATAAATCATTATAACTGTGATTAACGACTACGGTCTGCATACAGTATATCATACTAACACTATGGTTCCTTGGTGAGCTAGCATAACCTTATCACTGCCCCGTGTTATGATAGATATGGCCTATTCTTCACTAGTGTCCCCATACTGGGAGGAGAGCAGTGAGAATGGTATATGGTGGGAATGGTGGGAGTGGCATAGAGAGCCGTTTATGGGGTAGTGGGCTATGATAGTTGTTTTCCCCAGTGGGGATATAAACTGCTTTACTGGAGCCGGGAATGTACTTGTGTATGTGCATGTGTGCGTAGATCCAAAACACGTGTGTCTGTGTGTGTGTTGGGAATAAAGCCACTGCCTACCCCCCCGCCCCACACACACACACACTCACTGTCTCCCTCTCTCTCTCGATGGCTCTTTTAATGAAAGCCCATTCCCGACAGCGCGCCACATTACTCCTTTAAATGACCTTATAAACCAAGCCCCGCCATCTCCTCTCTCTCGCCGTCTCCTTATTTACAATAGCATCCACTGCTGTAACTCAATTCTGCTTTCTCGCTCTCTCTTCCTCCGTTGTCAACCTCTACCCCGACCATATCGCAATGCCACGACATCTCCTTTCTGCTATAAACTTTCCACCTTTCCTCTCCAATCTGTTTTTACAGAGCGCTATCACCTGCCTCTAAACGTCCAGCTAACAGGCTTTGCGACGGTCACCCCCAAAACCCAGAGGACCTGTAAAGCTTTCAGCACAGCTTTTCATTGGTTGTTAAATCTAAAGACATAAAAGGATCGGCCTTGTAGCGGCTTTTTTTTTCTTTAAATGGAGGGAGGGTGCAGAGCGGAGGAGAAGAGGAGGGGGGCTTAGCGGAGATGTCTACCCAAGAGAGAGCCCCTTGTCTGGGTTACATTCTCTGGGAGCCGAGGGGGAAGAAATTACAGTTTATTTTAAATTCTTCAGCTATTTTTAGATATCTACTTGAGAGTGTGCAACATGAATGAATAATGTGCTTGCTTCCCTCAACAACTACTATCAAAGCCCTTGAGCAGGGCACTTAACCCCCAGTGGCTCCAGTTCAGCTGCTCAGTGGGCAACAGTAGAAGACTGTGGTTGTACTGGGTAGCAGGTCATTGTTAGAAAAGTGTGTGCGTGTCAGTCGGCTTTCCCTGGACACATTTAGAAAAAACAAAGAATTAATTCAGAAAAATATGAGTGTTTTGTGTTACTGTACCTCAGAAAAAAATCTTCATCCCATAAATGTGCGGCTCAAAGTATTGCTCCTTTCCTTTCCTCCCCACCTTACTTTATAAGTGAGGGTCTATGGTTGGTGGTGCCAGGTAGGTCAGGCTCAGCTGGGTAGGTTAGGTAAGCCTGTTATGTCTTTCCAACATGCTATTTTGTGTTGTGCTTTGTTTCGTTCCCTTGTGTTTTATTTTGCTGCATACCGTACTGCATCATTTTGTTTTGTGATTGATTGTTGATTAGTTACATCTTGGTGGGTTAATTCTTAGTCATTTGAGACATGCTTTGTGATGAAGCGCTATAGAAATAAACTTGACTTGACTTATTATCTTCCATCATCCCTCCATCACCCGTCCATCATCTCCCCTCAGTAAGCGGACGTTAACCACACCAGCATTGTTTCAATAAACATCCATCATCTTCCATCAGTGGTGGTTTAATCTGCGCCGGCATCAAACCGCCAGCACGCTAAAGAATCAATACCTACCTACATAGTTACCAGTTAAGAGAGAGAGTGAGAGTGAGAGTGAGAGTGAGAGTGAGAGTGAGAGAGAGAGAGAGAGAGAGAGAGAGAGAGATCTCTATTTATGTCAGGGTGCAGTTGTAGCTGCAAAGTGTGTAGACTATTCTACTGTGCTATATAGTGATTATAATTTATTTTGTCATATTCTGCTTTGGCAATGGTATGGAATCCCTTTGTCATGCCAATAAAACACCCATTGAAATGAAGAGAGAGAGAATTTGAAATGCTGTACTGCTTTGGCAACATATGTTTTTTTTTTTTCCTAAAGCGTATTTGAATATATTAGAGATACATATTTACATATTTGAATTTAAGATAAATTAAGACTATCATTAGAGAGGGGAGTGTGACCCAGCCCAACTAGTGCTTCCAGCTAGTCCACTTTAGCTTAGCGCTGACACAGGGCTCTCCATGGAATGTAAGTGAGCCAGTGGGCTAGCCTGCTTGGGATGGGAGGGGGGGGTTATATCAAAGGCTATGCTAGCATGTGTGCATTGACTGGATTGTAAGGGGCTTAGCAGATCAATGGCCAGCTAGCAGCTCAATGTGTTGACTGACAAACAAGGAGGGAGAGAGATATTGAAGGATGGGTGGAGAGAGGGAGGAAGGAAAAAGGGCGCACAGAGGAAGAGATGTATCACCAGAAATGAAAGTGAGGAGCAGCAATCAGAGGTATCAGTCTCATCATTGTGTTCCATCAAAAGTCGTCCGCTGTCACCATCAATTTGCTGAATGATGTCCAAAGACTAAATCGTTGTCACACTGTAGAGATGCTATTGACAGATCTGGCCATTGTGGTCAACTGAAATTGTTTGGCGCCGATGTGTTTTAGTGAATTAGGTCTTTATGTGTCACAGGGGAAGAAAATGGCACCTACTGTGATTGCTATCATCTCCTTTTTCTCTCTCTGAACACTCCCTCCACTTTTCTTGCGCTTGCTGCCCCTCCTCGCCATCTTTACCTCTCTCATACTGTATTTTGTCTCTCCATCTGTTTCTACTGTTTCTCCCTCCTGATCACCTTTCCTTCTCTTCCGCCTCTGCTTCTCTTTCATTTGTCGTTTTTTTTCTCTGTCCCGTACACAAGGCTCACTCGTTCATCCGCTCTATCGCTTTCCCTCTTCTGTAAAACTTTGTTTATGATTACTTTTTTTCTCAATCCTGATGAAAACAAGAGGCAGATGCAAAGATTTATTCATTTGTAGTTTGTGTGTGTGCCCATCTTAAGGTCAACAAGGGCAATACTAATGGCAACTCAAATTCCCTTCTGCCAGGAGACCACCATGACACAACACACACACACACACACACACACAAGCACACACACAGAGACAGGGCCCCATAATCAGATTGCACCGTAGCAGTAGGAGTGATTCCTCTGTGTGTGTGTGTGTGTGTGTGTGTGTGTGTGTGTGTGGGTACAGTAAAGCCACAATAGACCCTTTGATAGAGAAGGACTTCTTTGGCAGTGAGGTACTGCTTGGATTCTTCCACATTGACCTATGCTCTGTTTAATGAATACACTGTGTGTGTGTGTGTGTGTGTGTGTGTGTGTGTGTGTGTGTGTGTGTGTGTGTGTGTGAAGGGTTATGATTTGTGTGTGTACCACGTGTTGCACTTGTGTTAACACATCTCTACATATGTGCATTTCAATGTGTAATCGCATTACATCTGTGTGTATGCAAGTGTGTGTTGTATGTGCTGTATGTTGGCGTGTGTATGCAAGTGTGTGTGTGTGTGTGTGTGCAGACTTCCCAGCCATTCCAATCCTCTTGTAACTGACTGTTGGCTGAAAAGAAAAGTATGTGAAAAGAATGTCAAGGTGTGAGGCGACAAGACTGAAAGCACTGAAGAAAGGTAAGTTAAGAGTAAATCAACAGTGGATAGAGTGCCAACACAAACAAATGAAAAAAAAATCAAGTAAAGAATGAAAGAAACCCAGAGTGAGTGAAAAAAAAGGAGAGGAGAAAAACTGAGACAGACAAAGGACGAGATAGAGATTGAAAAACCACAGAAAACAAAGAGCTGGAACAAAGAGAAAAGAGAGAGAGAAAGAGGTAAATGTGGCCAGCTAAGGTAGACAGGCCTTGGGGTCTTCTAATTAAGTGTGGATGGGAGAGGCCGGCTGCCTGGTAAATGACTCTGTCACTTTAGTAAATGGACTTGGTGAGGAGTGAGGAGCCACACAGCTGGCATTTCCATTAGCACTGCCAAGCAACCCACCACCAAGCACACAGACAGAGAAAAGTAGAGAAGAAAAAGGGGAAAAGAGGACAAATGCTGCTTTTCTTTATTTGCTCTCTGAAAAGTTGTTGTTTGAAAGTCGTGTCTGGTAGGCTTGTGGATGGATAGAAACTGGAAGGAAGGCGCAATGACTTTGGAGTGCTGGCAAAGAACTGAGTGAACAGAATTTCAAGAGAAGTTTTGAAATATCACAAAAAATAAAATGGGAATTTGTTGCCTGGATTGAAACGATTGAATGGGCTTCTTGCATGTAAAAAAACAAATCCACAAGAACGTGGAAATTCAAGTCAAGGGTATGTTGTTCTTTGGTGCGAGCTAATCTTGGCCATATTACATGATTTCCTCTGCAGAATAAAATAAAGAAACGCACTTGGTTATATTCGAATGATTGGGTCCCTAATACATGGGAATGACAGCAGGTTGTGGCAGACAGATATTTGACAGAGAGCCTTGGCTGCACATGTCACTGCATCATTATGCATGTGACAAACGTGTTTCCAATGGTATTTATCATGTAATTCCTTTACTGACAAAAAACTGACACGTGTGTAAAAACTTGATATTGAGCACATTTTATCAAAATTTGCCATTTCCATTTAGCCTTGCTGATTTGATACTTCATAATACACACAACAATGCTTGAAAGGAAACCCAGCTAGTGACTAAGCCTGCTGTGTATGCATTTAAAACAGATTTGATTCGAATTCAAAACAATTCCCTGTGCCGCTGTGCGTGAGCGACACTTCATTGTACTATCCACTGTGGTTTGCGGTTGAGGCACGGCACAGACGACGGTGACATGCCACTCGCTCAGGCTCCGCAGGCCGTGCCAGGTTTTGATTGGCCTCATTCCATGTCAATCAGTCTCAGCCACATCTTTCCTCCCCAATCAGTGTCAAGCAACGGGAGGACTGATTGTACGGCTGATTGATAGTGATTGAGAAGAAGGAGGAGGAGGGGGAAAGGGATAGAGAGAGAGAGAGAGAGAAACCATTAACCTCTCTATCCATTTCGCCATCTTTTCTAACCCTATCAGTCCGCTCTATCACTCCATCCTTCGGGAAAAGACAGCAGAGTAAAACAGAGAGAGAGATGAGAGAAAGACAGAGCTATCTAGTGACAGCTAGACTTCCATTAGGACCGATAGCATCGCGGCCAAGACAAGTGTCTGATCACACTTTTTTGGCTGGTACGCACACACTCTCAATTAGAAAAAAAAAAATAAAAAAAAAAAAAGAGAAAGACCGCAAGATAGAAAGATGGGACAGGAAAGAGGGGAGGGGGACAGAAAGTGAGAGAAAGGCCAGTAAAAACAATACAGACAAAGAAAAATGGAGGAGCTACCAATGTGAGAAAGAAACAGAGTGGAGTGGAGAGAGAGTTAGAGAGACAAGCCAGGTCTGAGATATTAAGACGCATGGAAAACCATTTCTCCCTGGCAAATGGTGGCAGCTTGGTCTATCTCCCCACTGCCACTTTCAGAGGGAATCAACAGTGTTTCTCTCTCTCCGTCTCTCTCTCTCTCCATCCTTTGTATCAGAGAAGGGGGAGAAGAAAAAGACAGAACAGAAAAAAACAATTTCTCTCTTCACATTTCCAAATACGACCTTAGGATTGGACCCCATTAACTGCTAGAGAGCTAGAGGAGAGTCCGAAAGAGAGCGAGAACAGGGAAGTCTTAGTAGAGGCGTAACATTTTTCTCCCAATGTCTATCACTCAAAAGTACAACAGTGAAGAGAAATGGTGTGAAAACTGTATTGTAGAAAGGTCTCCCTCTCTCCCAATTCAGGTCAATTCAGGTTCTATATTGGCATGACTGTTAAGCAGAAGCATGATGCATGATGAAGCAAATCATATTGAGATGAATGATGAATAGATTGTTTGGCTTGAAGATATGTACAATATATAAATTGATACATATTCATTGTTTGGTTGGTGGAGAGATAACTATTAATTTGTGATGCTCACAAAATCATACTAGATGTTTTAATGGATTTTGTGCTCTCTCTTTTCACACATACAGACTTGAAGTAGGTAGACAGTCATACCGCTGACAGAAGTAGCTGTATGGTAAATACCTAGCACAGCAGCAAGACACACACACACACACACAGACACACACACAGCCACGCTGGATGCCCCTAGTGCCTGCCGGTCTAGTCCACACTCTAGTGTGACATGTCTGGGAACGGGACGGCCCGCCTCTGAGTCTGGACAATGTCCTGCGCAAACCAATGCAAAACCCTACCTTTCTTTCTTTCTTTCCTCACTGACGTCTGTGGATTTATTTAAAACCTTCACATTTGTTTTTGCTTGTATAGGAGCAATAAGCCAGTCTTTCAAATGTCAGACAAAGTCGGCTGTAGGT
Organism: Centroberyx affinis; assembly: GCF_046629955.1. Lineage (NCBI taxonomy): Eukaryota > Metazoa > Chordata > Actinopteri > Beryciformes > Berycidae > Centroberyx > Centroberyx affinis. The sequence continues at coordinate 10,975 of NW_027282351.1, read as the reverse complement.
TACAGGATCACAAATAGGAAATAAACACAGCTCTGAGGTCTGTTGGAGTGGAAAACAAAGGAGAGGATGGTTGATTCTGGATCAGAGTTGAGAGGTTGGACAGGGGTTATACACACTTTATACGCAGAGAAACAACAGGAGCCTCTGTGTGTGTGTGTCTTCATGGTACCGATATTTGTCTAACTTCCTCCTAGCCAACACAAAGCTGACTGTTTTCAGTGTTTGGCTATATCGCACCTCCCATTCCCATTTGTGTGAGCCATCCAGTGGTGTGTATGAAGGGTCATTCTACACCCATGACTGTGACCAACACACCCACGACTGATGAGACGAATGTGTGAACGCCCAATTCACACATCACGCACATACATTAGCTGTGAATTTATCACAAAAACAACATTTGAACAGTTGAAGTGAGAAAACAACTCTTTAGTATGAATCTGCCTGAATAGAATAGAATAGAATAGAATAGAATAGAATAGAATAGAATAGAATAGAATAGAATAGAATAGAATAGTTTTTGGAAGATTGGCCCCTTGGTCAACTTACTTTTAAGTGATGAGAACATACACATCAAAATCATCCATGTGTCCCCAGTAGCTCCAGTTCTCCATGCTAAGTCTTTAGCATACACTATGTTGAGTGATAGCAGGCAACTCGTTTTTTTATTATAGGGCCGATATATACATAAATGTATAAATGATTATTATTACCTCACTACAACTGATGTAGCCAGTTTAATTTTGGAACTATTTCAGGTGAGCAACCATGCATTCATCTGATGCCCAGTGATTTTTAGCTGTCTCACATTGCCCACCACATTCACTTCCAATGTTAAACAAGGAAAATAGTCCCTGCTAGTTCAAAACAGTTATTTTTGTATTATATTGTGTGTAAATTTGACCAATTTCTTACACAAAACTGCCAGATTTAGATGGATATCTTTTAAGATTACTTACCACTTAACTGCTGCAA
>NW_027282351.1:0-5000 GCF_046629955.1 Centroberyx affinis | reverse complement strand
CACCGCAAAATAGACCTCAGACACATATCTCATCCTTTTAAAATCAGATAGCGTTTTCCCCGAGCCCATTTCACATCTATTAAATACAGACATATTCACATCGTGTACAATCCCCCCTCTCTCTTTTCCCCCCCTTCCCTCCCTCCCTTCATCCCTCCTTCCTTCACTCACGGCACTAATGAGACAGAAAAACGAGGGGAGCAGCTGGGCCTGGGGAGCGACAGAGATGCGACACGCTTTCCTCCCTCCCTCCCTCCCTCCTTCCCCTCCTTCCTCCCCTCGTCTCACCATCAAAGTAGACACAGCCCGAGCCAGCGGTGGAGCTGGTAATGACCGCGGGCACACACACACCCCACATGTGACCTATAACACTCTCCGCGTGTATGTGTGTCTATGTGTGTGTATGTGTGTAATGTCTTGATTATTAGAAAATAGTCCTGGTGGTAATATGTGTAGTTGGTAGTGGGTCAGGGTGTGTGTGAGTGTGTTTGTGTGCATGCGTCTTGCTCTGTAATTACATCCAGTGGGGATGCGTTGTGTTGTGGCTGTGCAGTGGGTAAGAGGGTTAAGATATACAGCAACTAATGGCTAACGGGGGTGAAGTCTGTTATGGACAGTTGGTACTGGACTCCTGTGGAGGAACTACAGCCTTATGTTGTGTTGGGACTTACAATAGAAAGAGTTGTGTGTGTGTGTGTGTGTGTGTACGCTTATTGGGCTTGTGCCTCTGCAAAGGCCTGTGCTCAGATGGAAATATGTAATTGTGTGTGTGTGTGTGTGTGTGTGTGTGTGTGTGTGTGTGTGTAAGCTAACAAGACATTGTTAGCCCCATGCCATCACCTCTGTTAACTTTTGTATAGAGACATGCTAGATATGGAGGGTAATGATGGGTAGGTATGGGGGCTGTGTGTGTGTGTGTGTTTACTGCATGTAGAGAATTCAGATATCTATTCATAGATTCATAATATTTCTGTTCAGTGCATTTAGTGTCTTCATTTGGCTGCCGTGTCACCGACACATAACTGACTGGAAGAATGTTTTGTATGCATGTACTATAGAGTTTGAATGTGTGTGTTTCATACTATTGTGCTTTAGGGTGTGTCCACATGTCTGCATGCATTATCTGTGTGTGTGTGTGTGTGTGTGTGTGTGTGTGTCTACTGAACTTACCTGTCTGTTGGTCAGTGTGTAGATGTTCTGCTGGTCGGGGCTGAACAGCATGTCCCTCAGTAAGGCGCTTCCTCCCTCGCTCACCGTCACCTTCTCATAAAGCACCGCTGGACGATTGGGACTCACCGAGTTCACCAAGATCTACCAAAACACACACGGCAAAACACACTTAGAGACAAGTGGAAATACACATACTTACAAACACAGAAAAGTACATGTAGAAATATATTGTAGTGTCAAATAAACAGAAATATGATGGGCCACTGAGGGCAAATATTATTTAAAAAAATACAAATCTGTTGTACTCTGCCACTGGCCAATGGGCGTCAGTGTAAACACAAATAGCACATCGACAAGTTGAAACATAATTTGTTTTTCATACAGAGGAAATACATTCATTGCAACCACAAACTGAGTGGGCATGACTGGAAAAAGAATCCCGTAAACAGCTTAATCACACTATTGACTATTGACTTTTTGCGATAGTTGCATTATTGTGAACAACGTCTATTACAGACGTAGAAGATGCATGCACAGAAACATTATTGACAGGATAATGGTATTATTGGAACAGTAGGAGGAATAGCTCTATTGAAATGGTACTTCGGGGAGAAACTACTGAAAATACTATTGAAACTGAAAGAATGACGAAGGCAGTGTGCACGGAAACAGACTCCCCACATGACGCATCCGCATGAAGGAGAATAACAGCGGGCAACTGTCTTTCAGTTTCAATGGAAACTTAATCACCCAGTACACCTGTAGACAAATATAACCATGTGTATCACAGCGCACGCACACACATGCGCACACTCAAATTTTCTTTGTGAGCTATGGCAAATAATTTGCCCAGATATGGAAAGTAATGGTGCAGATACAAGATAGGAGATTGGCTGGTTGGAATGGCTGGGAGCCAAAGTCATCTCGGCAGCAAATGAGAAGCGCAGAGCGACGGGGGGGAGGGCAAGTATCAGCTCTCCATTACCGAGCTTTGTCGACTCGCACCGCTATCAGCCCACAGTGACAAGGAAGGGACAGCAGGCAATGACTCGCTGGAAAATGATGCCGAACACACACACACACACACAGACAAAAAGATGCACAACGATAGATGCAAATACACACAGACAAATGGGTTCGCACACAGATAGATGCAAAATGATAGATTCAAACACACACACACACACACACAAAGATAGACAGACGATGATAGATGCATATACTAATATGGGCTTTGATAGATACGCACGTGCACATACACACACATGCACACACACAGACAGACAGAGGCGTGCACAGGTGGACACCGCACACACTCTTTGCGATGAAAGTATTTATTCACAATCTCACCAAGAGAAAGCAGGGGCAACAATCCCATTATCTCTTTCCCTGTGTGTGTGTGTGTGAGAGAGAAAGTGTGTGTGTGAGTGAGAGAAAGAGAGAGAAAGATGGAGAGATAGAGCGAGAGAAAGAGCTCGTAAGGCTGTGATAAAGCACAGGAGATGAGAGGAAATATGGATGTTATTATCTGGATAATGGGCCCGTAAACAAAGGATACATTTCATTCACGGTTGGCTCGTATCTAGACGCGCGCACACACACACGCGGCAACATGTTGCCGCGTACAGACGAGAATAGGGATAAATGCTGGCTGAGACACACACACACAGTATGTGGATACACTCATGCACATGTACACACACAAAAAGAGGCGAGAGAATGAAGATAGAATGCAGAGAGGAGGAGCAGGGAAATGTTTGTTTTTCCCTCTATGGGCTCCCAGCATGAAGAAGAGGGCAGATGGGTCATCTCTCTCTCTCTGTCTCTCTCTGTCTCTCTCTCTCTCTGACACAAAGGCATTTGGGTTGGCAGCCACATCTATCTCTGGACCAGATACCCAGGTCCAGTTGACTGGCTAATGATCAGTCCCAGCCTAGACTGGTTTTCGGGGGTTGGACACACACACTCTCACACAGAATCACACATAACACACAGAATAACAGACAGCCTGTCTTTCTGTCAACCTTCTTATCTGTCAGTCTGTTTACATCCATCTGCTTGTCTGTCTGCACATCTTTCTTAGTGCAAAGTCACGAATGCACAGATGAGCGTTTCATCCCATTTCATCTCACTTTGTCCATTACAGATTCCAATATCACAGTAAAAGCAAGGCCTCCGACACTTGCCGATGGCTACGCACGCCGTCGTTTGAGCCAGCACTCTACGCTGGCTCACAAATGAAAAACATTTTTTTTCCCCCTCCATCTCAGTCTATCTTTTTTCCCCTTTCTGTCTTTCTTTCCCTCTTCATCGTTTCTCCACCCTTCCCCTCTCTTCGAGGATGCAGTTCACATGCGGTACGGACGTTGAAAAAAAAAAAGGTGTGGGGAGAGTGAGAAAGAGAGAAAACAGGGAGAGGGGGAGGAAGGAGAGAGGAGGTGACGTGTGAAAACAACGGGTAATAAATCGTCTCAAATCAATTTATTCAACAGGCGCTGCAGCCAAGACGGGCCGGAGAGCAGGAAAACCAGGGAGAGAACCAAGGACTGTGGCATATATAGAAGGGATAGATGATTGGATGGATGGATGAATGGAAGGAAGGAAGGAAGGAAGGAAGGAAGGAAGGAAGCCTGGATGGAGGAGTGGGATACATAAGCAACATTTGTATAATTGAATCAAATGGGGCAATTCTGCCTGGGAAACAAGGTAGAATCTAATAAACGGGTTAATAGGAGGGAGCCATACATTGAGTAGGCTTTAAAGGTTACTACTGGAGGAGGGCTGTGCGTGTGTGTGTTTACAAGCATGTACATATGCATGTGCTTGTGTGTCATTTTACATGCATGTGCGCATGTGACTAGGTCTTCACATTCGTGTACATTCACGTGTGTGTATTAATATGCATACATCTGTGTTTACATGCATGCATTTATGGGTACGTTTTCACATGTGTGCACATAATAGTGTGTGTGCAAAAAAATCAATGCAATAGTGAGTCAGTGATGATAGTAGATGCTGCCGTTGTCCCATTGTCTCCTCTGTACTTAGCTTTCCGCTAAGTGCTTGATGGATGATTTCGGAGAATGATGCTGTGCTTGTGTTTTCAGGAAAGGCCCATTTCTACTGTCTTGTCAACATGGATAATGTAACATTAAGACACCCTTAAACACATTAGAGGGACTGTCTTAAGTAAAGATTAACTGAAGCAATGAGAGAGAGAGAGAGAGAGAGAGAGAGAGAGAGAGAGAGAGAGAGAGAGAGAGAGAGTGAAAGAGAGAAGGGGAAGAAAAAAGGAAGGGAGAGGTCGAGAAAGAGAAAGACGACAAAGTGGGGGCAAGCAAGAGCTAAACTGTGAAAGACACTGAAAGACGTAAAAGGAGAGTGAGAGTGAAAAAACAGAAAAAGTGCAGAGGGAAGAGTCAGTGAAGAGAGACAGAACAAACAGAGAGACGTAAGTGTGTAAGAGAGGGGAATAACGAGGAGTGAAACCCACAGGGGAAGAAGGGAGGATAAATAAATTAGAGCAAAAAGAAGAAGAAAAAAATAAATAAAAAATTGAAAATACTCTCTTGGTTCCCCCAGTGGATCCCACTGTGGCCCTGATGTAAAATTCCATGACTTTACTATGACTTCCCATAACTAAGTCAGACTGCTTCCATGACCTACAAATGTTATTCCTTCCTTTGTTTGTTAATATTTTTTCACCTCAGCAAAATTACAGTAGGGGTAAAAAGGGGTAAAGTCTGGTTTCCACAACAGTTGGGCTCTCTGGGGAGAACTAGCCCAACAATGTATGAAAACAGCTGAAAACCACCAGCAAATGCAGTAAA
>NW_027282350.1:77500-84277 GCF_046629955.1 Centroberyx affinis | reverse complement strand
TTAATGTTATAGACCTATAGGTTTATTTATATGTAGGCTAATATATTTCTTCATGTTATAAGCAGTAGGTGTGTTTCCTGGTGATGGAGAACAGGCTGTTTGGAGTTGATGTGTTCGATATTTAAAGGAGAACGGAGTGGTTTCTTGGCATTATTGATTAAGTAAAGGTGTTTAGCTACCAGCCGGTGTGACGCAGTGAGACACTGACAGCCCGCGAGCCTCGTGTTGGTCTGTGTGTTAAACATCTAAACAGAGTCTGCGTCATTTAGTTAGGCCTAAGACTTTTATCCAAAGCTCCTTACAGTTATTTTATATCTACGTGTTTAGTGTGGGGATGGAAGCCCAGACCCTGGTGGGGTTGAGAGTTAAATGAAGACACAAAGGGACATGTCTAAACCCTGGAAACATTACAAACAGACTCACAGCTCACTGTCTATTCCGTGAAGACAGCAGGCTCCTGTTAGCATGTGGGCTGAGGAAGAGGAGGCAGAAGACCTTCAAATAGATTAAAACTCATCAAAAATAACGAGCTCTGTTTAAATTAACCAGGCATGTAGTGAGGACATTAGAGAGACTTCACCTGCTCATTACTGGGTTTTATAATCTGTAAAAGACGACAGAAAACTCTCATTTCACCGTGAAAGCCGAATTTAAGTTCAGCTGCTGCCGTCACAGAAAAGTCACGTGTCATTTTCAATCGCTAGTTGATTCTTTTCGAATGCGAAATATATTTTCGGCATGTGAAGCCAGGTGACAGCGCGTGAATAAAATGTTTAGATGTGGAGAAAAAAATGTGAATCGAAATGTTCACTTTTGAAGTAAAAACTGCCACAAGTGATGTCGGAAAGGAAACAAAACAAATTGTCCACATGTGAAATTAATCCTTTTTTTGCACGTGTGAAAACCTGCTTATACATGTTAGCTGGAACTTTAACATGTGAAACAAAACATGTCACATGTAATCAGTTCACAAGGCCTGGAACAATATGTTTAGGCTGCATGTGGTTTATATGCAGCTGTGTAGATTCTATAGCTGCATTTTTTTTGCATTTTCACATGTGAAAACCAACACATTGAATTCACGTGCATTTTTCATATCTGGATTTTTCACGTGACTGTTATTTTGCAACGGGAGGAACCGACTTCCTGGATAAACGGATTTTATTTTACAGACTTTTCAAACTAAAAGTCTCTAAAGCGTTGAGTCTGATCTGGACGAGGATAGAAACTCTGACATTTCTCCTCTCACAGGTAAATGAACTGTTTATTTTTCTGTGTTGATCTCTAGTTCCCATGAATACAGACCCAGTAATGATGGACTGGTCTTATACCAGTCTGCTCCACTGGAGGAAACTGGGGAACTGATTATAAACCAGCGCGTCAGTTACCAAACCAGGAACTTGGACTTCTTATAAATCTGTGGATTACAGAACCTGATTTCTGCTTACCGACAGTTTCTGTCAGATGTTTTTTACATTGGAAAAACTGTGGACAGACTTTCAAAAAGTGACGAGGAACTGAAGGAAACGAGAATTGTCGAAAAACTACAAGTTTCTCCAGAAGTCAGAAACCTTCTAAACACAACACGGTTTTATAAACCTAAGGCTGTAGGAGAAGTTTTACATTTATCATCTCAAATAGTAGTAGTGGTAGTTGTAGTGATAGTAGTAGTAGTAGTAGTAGTAGTAGTAGTAGTAGTAGTAGTAGTAGTAGTAGTAGTAATGGTTGTAGTAGAGGTATTTTAATCCTCCAAGGTTTCAGCCAAAATAAACATTTCTATAAGATCACATGTGGAAACCAGAGAAACAATCCAAAGTCTCATTTCGGACTCACAGTTTCAGAAACCTACAATCGGACAGAAAATCATCGAAATGTAAAAAAAAAAAGGGGAGATTAGCCTACACTAAAAGAAATGCCAAAAAAACCAAACAGTTCATGTTGAATATTGTTTTATTTACACCAGCAAAACAAATGTGTGCAATTTAATCTGATCATAGCCTAAGTCTAGTCTAACAACACGAAAATATCGGTACAAATCCTTTATGCACAGTTTTAAAAATGCGTAAAATTAACCAAGGAAACGGTTTAATTCCGTACGACGACAGAAAATACAGAAGAGGAAAACACACAACAGAGAGAAACACATCGGCCGACTGTCAAAATGAATTCATCCCTTTAAATCAGAATTTAACAGTCGGCCAAACTTCACAGGCAAAACACAGAATTAGACCATTATAGCTTATTTTTAATGAGTAAAAACCTAGAAGATTTTACGTGATAAGACTAAATTCATCTATTTCAACCAAACTGACGATTCCGAGTTAAACCTTTGCACCAAAATAAAGTGTAGCTTCAGGTGTGATAATGATGTCATAGGTAGTATTTCACTCTTCTTCGCGTCTCTCCACACCTATAGGAGACCAATTATGTTGAAGTGTTAAAGGTTCCCGTCAGCAGCCCGCAGGCCCAGGACTCACCAAAAATAAATCTAATTTAATTTAGTTTAATTTAATTTAATTAATTTAAGGGCTGGATGTTTCACCGGCTCTCCGGACTATAAGTGCAGAACCAGGAACAGTTTTCCCTGATGAATGGAGTCTGACGGAGATGCTGTGGAAGTCTAACAATCTAATAAATCTAAAAAAAAAAAAAAAAATCTAATAATTCCACCCCTACGTCCACACATCTTACATGCATTAATACTAATAATGTGTCCAGAAAAAAATCCACATCTTCACTGCTATTTCACTATTTCCATCTCCACATTATTTGTAACACTTAACGCTCTTTAAAAGCCCGTTAGAGCTTGAAACAGGACATTTTATTTTTATTTTTTTATCAATTTCTGCTGCAGAAAAGTGCGCTCTTATAACAAAAAGGGTTCTAGATAGAAACCAGTAAACGGTTCTACAGGCTTGTGCCATGGCAGAACCCTTCACAGTGCTGCTAAGAACCCGTTTAGATACTTTGTGGAACCATGCGGAGATCAGACCTTCAAGGTGCCATGAAGAACCCTTTAAGACCTTATATGAAATGATCCAAAGCTGCAGCAGCGTTGGAAGGAACCGGACTGGGTTCTTTATTGTGATTTTCCAGTTTTTGTTCCAGTGAATCAGAAGGTTCTCTGGGGCAGAACGCTTCTTTTCCTGGCCCGTTCCTCCCTGTTCAGGAGGAGATTACGGTCAAAACTGTTATTTTTTTTTATAAGCTATAATCAGCAGGACCGGGCGGTAATTCGGTATTATCGTTTATCGCCAGTTCAGTGGGATCATATGGTGATGATGTGATGAAATTTGGGATATTGTGATGCACAATTCTGCTGTTTAAACTGACAATAACAAGCTAATTTAATTTTAAACCTTTGACAAAATGAGGTATGAAACATTGTAAGGAATATTATTTGAACATTTCCTAACACTACTATTCGGTTCAATGGGATGAATATTAACTTTTTACTATTTACCATGTCATTTTTCATACGTGAGCCATATCGTGATATATATCATATAGAAAATAATCCTGATGATTATCGTGATATTGATTTCAACCATATCGCCCAGTCCAGGACTAATCATGGATCAAGTAAAGGGGAAATCTACTAAAAATCAGTTGAACTACATTTTCATGTTGACAAAAATGTTTGTGACCTATATTCACAGACTGCATCGTGACGTAGTAGGATGAAGTCTTATAAAGACAAAAAAAAAATAGCATAAATGAGTGCTTTTAAATAGCCTATGTAAAATTTAATCTGGTGGTTGTTTGTCATGTGATGATCACCTACTGGAGGTCAAAGGTCACTGCTCTTCTTATTTACATTATTTAAATGTAATTGTAAGACTTTGTGATAATGTCTATAGACTTTAGTGTTGCTTCACCGTAAATGTAAATGGACGTTTGTTTGTTAGTTTGATATAAATCGTCCATTAGAATCGGTGTCGTCACTCTTCCTCCTCTTCATCCTCTTCCTCTTCTTCTTCTTCATCTTCTTCTCCGCAGGTCGGCAGCCCGGCCGCCGAAGGGGACGCGCTGCCGCTCCCGGTCGCCTTGTTCTCCTTCTTCCACTTCATCCTCCGGTTCTGGAACCAGATCTTGATCTGCCGCTCCGTGAGGCAGAGCGCGTGCGCGATCTCTATCCGCCGCCGCCGCGTGAGGTACCGGTTGAAGTGGAACTCCTTCTCCAGCTCGAGCGTCTGGTAGCGGGTGTAGGTCTGCCGCCCGCGCCGCCTGTCGGCACCTGCGACGGAGACACACACACACACACAGACACACACACACACACACACACACACACACACACACACACAGACACACAGGGAACAAGGAACAGGGAACAGGGAACAGGGAACAGGAATGAGGAAAGTAGGCTAAGTTTTAATGAAAAACAAATAGGTGTGGATAGATTCCTACTACACTACAGTGTGTGTGTGTGTGTGTGTGTGTGTGTGTGTGTGTGTGTGTGTGTGTGTGTGTGTGTGTGTGAATCAGTACCCTGCAAATACAGATTGTACCATAAGTGATTGCAACTCACTTTTTCCTGCTATTAATAGTAATTATTTTGACATAAAAGTGAAAATAAAAAACTTGTAATTGCCTCTTTCTGTATTCGTTTTTTCCACTAGCCACAATCCAAACCTGGTGGCCACTTGTTATTTACTCTGACACTAAATCCTCAACCCTACTTCCTTGTAAACACAAGTGAATTGGGGCTCGGTGAAGACTGTAAAGCAATTACTAAATGATGTGCTAGGTGAACTGTGGGTTTAGCTGCTGTCTAATGAGCCTGATCCAATATTTACCTCTCTGCTCACTCATGGAGATGTGATGGAGGGGAGAGAAACACACAGAAAAGGGAGTTTTGAGCTGGAAAATGATCAAAAAAAATCTGCCTGATGTTGGTTTCTGATGTGATGTGTGATCCGGTTCTGCAGCAGAACAGGACAGAGACTTGTTTTTATCTTTATTTTTGTATTGTTTTGTTCTATAGTTTGACAGTAGAGGGAGACAGGAAAGACAGAGAGAGAGAGAGAGAGAGAGAGAGAGAGAGAGAGAGAGAGAGAGAGAGAGAGAGAGAGAGAGAGGGGAGGGGGGATGACATGTGACAAAGAAGATTCAAACCCAGGATTTCGAGTTTACATGGAACAGACCTTGGAAGCCCAGAGCCTTGTTTTTTATCTTTAAAATGTGTAAAATATGTCTGCAATATTGATTCTGAAATATCAGCTATGCCATGTTTGAAGCAGGGCGGCAATGAAAAAGAGCTTTGCTGCTCTGTCTGCCCTCCCTGGATCAGAAAAACAGGTTGAAGAAACAGATAAATAAACTCCATCATGAGGCTGGGTGTCCAAAAGTGAAAATACTCATCTAAAAATACACTCTGGGCTTTTACTTTTATACTTTAAGTAAATTTAAGACCATGTGCTTTTATACTTTGAAATGGTACTTCAACTTTTACCAGAGCGTATTTTTTTTTAGAAAGTTGAAGCACCATTTCAAATCCTTTACTCAAGTCAAAGTATACAAGTAAATGGTTTTAAATCTACTTAAAGTATAAAAGTAAAAATCGTCCTCCAGTCATTTCTAATGTTCTAAACTGGTTTTCTGTTGAGCCTCAAACCGCTAACATCAACAGCAGGCCGATATCTGGAGTCACAGTTCCAGTTCAGATAAAACCTTCCACTGCTTTTCAAAATCGAATCTGTTTGTGTGAGTCAGATCACAGACAGATGAGTGAGACAGATGAGCCTCACAGAGCAGAGAGCCTGAGACACTTTCACACCACAGAAGCCGCCTGCTGGCCAGAGAGAAACTCCCAGACTCATCGTTTCCCCTTCAGATAATCCGGTAAAAAAAAAAAAAAGGTTGTTTTGCTGCGTTGAGGCAGTGGAGAGTTGGAGGGTTTGGTACAAAAGGGGCACAAGTGACTTTTTTGGCTTAAATTGAGTTTCATGAGCTCTTGCTGAGCTCTGTTTGATAAATCTGATCTGGTAAAAACAGCACATTTGTAGGATAATTGTAAACAAAATCAAAATAAAGAGGAAAATCCAAAAACACTCAAGTGAACACTATCCATAAAGTAAGTTTAAATTTGGTGGAAGAAGGTTGTAACTGCACTTCACAGCTTTTTATAGAACATGCAGTCCTGAGCAAAAGTCTAACCCTAGATTTTGTTTTATATAAATGTGGTCTTAGATGTTTATTTATTTGTTTTCTGCATTATTGTCAGTAGATGCTCTTTATAGTAGCCTACATTTTTGGATATTTAGAAACTTTTCACTTTCACATTATTTTTGAATCTTAATCTCTGTAAAAGTATCAGTGTTATGTTATGTTTTGAATAAAAATATGGGTAACACTTTCTATGAAGCCCGTGTCTATAATACATTATAATCATACTTACAACACATTATAATGCCATCATAATGCACTATAAGTATTGTTATAATCATGCATAGACAGTTATAATGTTTTTTTAACATTACTCATAATCTGTTATAAAGCTTTTTCATTTAAGTGGCAATGAAAAAGCTTTATAACAGATTGTAAGTAATGTGTTTATAATGTTATAAAACATTATAACTGTCTATGCATGATTATAACTATACTTATTAATGCATTATGATGACTTTATAATGTGTTATAAGTATGATTATAATGTATTATAGACACGGGCTTCATAGAAAGTGTTACCAAAATATGTTTTGTTTTGTCTCTGTTATAGGGAAATGTCACTTAGGTCCTTTTAGCTCTGAACCCTCAAATTCACACTTGAGACTG